>NC_140366.1:0-42500 GCF_054491055.1 Hypomesus nipponensis | reverse complement strand
ACATTTTGGACAAAAGTACTGAGACATGGATGGGGAATCTTAGGTCCGTTCGGGAGGGGCTGGTGGGGGGAGGGGGGAGAGGGGTGGCGGGGAAAGGGGGTGTCGGGGAGCGAAAGGGAAATGTGGGGATATGGATGTGTAAATGTATGACCGTACAGAGTCGACACCCACGGGGCGAGGAACACTGTTGCCCACAGGGCTTTAGTCAGCCTCTTCCTACCATCCAAGGGGGGAGTTTCCAGGATGGGAGGAGAGGGTATGAAGGGGTGGGAGGTGGCAGGGAAGGTTGGTGGGGAGTGAGAGGGATGAGGGGGGATATATATGACTATACAAAGTCGGCACCCACAGGGCGAGGAACAATGTTGCCCACAGGGCTTTAGTCAGTCTCTACCCACCATCCAAGGGGAGGTTCTCAGGATGGGAGGAGAGGGTGGAAGGGGTGGCTAGGGGAGGGGGGTGGTGGGGGGGGAGGGGGGGGGGGTGGTTTGGTTTGGGTTTGGAAGTCATTTGGGGGAGTGGGACTTAGGTATAAATCTTCATGGTTGGGTTTTTGGGGGGGATTGGACATGGATTAGGGTTAGGGTTAGGGTTAGGGTTAGGTTTTTGAAGGGGAAGACTTTAGCACCGAAGTGCTAAGTATTGCACGGGCACAGGAGGCCTAAAGTAAACTACCCTAAAATAAAGACAAACCACCACAGGGGACATAACCAAGAAAACCGGACAATATTAGACAAAAAAACAATGGCTGGGTTTAGGCCCAGATGGAAGAAAAACCCAAACTCCCTAGGTTGTGGTTAGGAGAGGGGGCTGGTTGAGCCTAAAAAACCATAAGATCAAGACAAAACACACTCAGACAAAAGACAATGGTTGGGTTTAGGCCCAGGTGGAAGAAAAACCCAAACTCCCTGGGTTGTGGTTAGGATAGGGGGCTGGTTGGGCCTAACAAACCATAAGATGAAGGCAAAACAATAACAAACAAAGACAACAATAATGGTTGGGTTTAGGCCCCAGAAAAGGGCCAGTGGGCTTTATTACTTAAAAGAAAGAACCATTTGCCAAAAATCAAATATATATATACAAATATGTATATAATAGGAAAACTAGTTGACTAGGTTACACCTTGGTGTATGTGTGGTCCACTTGTGTCTAGGGAACTGGACAGGAGTCAGCAGATGGAAGCCAGAGCACAACCGGAGCCAGGATGACCCTTAGGATAAGGTAAGTGCTTAGTATTCAAATAATATTGTTTACCATGTTCTCTCTCCTAATCCCATTTTCCCCCTGATCACAGGTGTCAAGTGTCCATTATCATCAGCCCTCCTCATGGGCATGCCGGGGAGTTCCAAATCTGCAGCCGGGAAGAAGCCATTGAACTGAGGTACAGATAATCTAACTAATTAAGAATAAATATATCAAAGTGCAAATATATATAAGAATCTGCCCCAAGTCTCGGCCCTCCTCAACCCTTGGTCTAAGATTATGGGTAGGCTGCAGGTAAATATCCCCGTTGTAATGAAATAATTGGAACACTAGATGGCATAATTGTCAAGTGTTAAGACTAGAACCTCTCATTCAGGCCCAGAGGATCAATGGTACCCAATTTCTTAATCCAACCTCTCTCTGTCTGTTGACGCTGGACCGTGGACCAACTGGGATTGCTCTCTGCGCCTGAGATGGTGAGGTTATCCACGGAGTGCTCTATAAAGTGTCGATATAGAAGGGTTTTGCCAAGACCCTTGTCAATATGATACAGATGTTGTTTTAAGCGAGCCCCCATAGAGTTTCTAGTCTCACCCACATAGAACATTTTGCATAGATCACACTGCATAACATACACAACATTGGTGGCCTTCAAATCCAATCTCTGCCATATTGGTGTGCCTAATCCTGAGAAACTATTAAATAAATACTTATGGAACTTTAAAGAAGTATGTAAGGTATGATGTTTGGTGTCCTTTGTCAGCTTAGAGTGTACTAATATGTCTCCCAGATTCCTGTTCCTCCTATACGCTGAGATCACCCGGATGTCCTGGAGAGACTCCATCTCCTCTGAAGCCATCTGGAAATTGGTTTTGATGGTCTTACAGAAGGTCACCATTGCTGGTGAGTAGGTGCATACCAAGGGGACTAAAAGGCGTTCATCTACAGCTTTCTCAAAATTACCATGTTCTAAAAAGACCTGTTTGACCTCTGTTTTAATACCCCTCAGAAACCGTTTGCTGTAGCCTCGTGGCCCTAAAGCTTTAAACAGAATCTGGGTGGCCTGTTCTACATCCTCCGTGAAGGAGCAGATCCTATGGAATCTGATAAGCTGTGACTTAATCAATCCTCTAAAGGTGTGCTTAGGATGGTGGCTAGATTTATGTAGCAAGGCATGTCTATCTGTGTCTTTAAAAAAGACCTTTGTAGCCAGCCTCCTATTGTCCCCTTCTGTCGCTTCTACAAAAAACACTTGGGTGTCTAAAAACTCCAACGCTGACTGTTGGATGTTGTGGGTGATGGTAATGGCCGGATGATGCGAGTTCAAGACAGATAAAAAGAGGTGGAAGTCCTCCAAAGAGTGTGTCCAAACCCCGAAAATATCGTCCAAGTACCGTAAATACATGAGTGGAAGATTTTTGCACTTTGGGAAGGCCGTTTCTTCCCAAAAACACATGTATAAATTGGCAAAGGCGGGTGCAAATTTCTTCCCCATCGCCGTGCCATGTATTTGAAGATAAAACTTATCATTAAACTCAAAATCATTCCTGACCAAACTTAATTCCAGTAGCTCCAGAATCGCTTGATCCGGTCGCCGCACATCTGGAAACTGGTCAAACGCTCTGGCAACTGCCTGGAGGCCCAGCTGAGTGTCAATATTAGTGTATAGGGAATTGATGTCTATCGAAAAAAGGAAAGCACCCGTAGGCACACTCAAAGTTTTAACTTTGGCCACAAAATCATAAGTATCCTTAACATAACTGTTATGTTTCTGAGATAAGGGATTGATAAAAGAGTCAATATATTCTGCCACTCTATAGGACTCAGACCCACAGTCGCTGACAATTGGACGGCCACTAGGGGTGACAAAAGGAACCGTCCAGGTCTCAGGGGGCTTATGGATTTTAGGAAGCAAATAGAACAACCTTGGTCTCGGTGGATCTGGACCCATAAGGTACAACATCTGCTTGTCTGTAATGTAATCAGCTTCTCTGAGCTTGGTTAGAATCCCTCTAATCATCTCCTGCGTAGCAGTTTGGATAGAGTGGGGAAGTGGGACGTAGTGTTGTACATTACTAAGTTGTCTCTCTGCCTCCAAAAGGTATTGTACCTTATCCATAATGACAATCTGTGAGCCCTTGTCAGCAGGTTTGATGACAATACTATTGTTGTTTTTCAAGATGTTTACTGCTCTCAATTGTTCCGGAGTAAAGTTAGGCTGGGCCTGAGGTCTGGGTTTGAAATGTAAGAAGGACTGAATATCCTTCTGGATCAGTGTCTGGATGGTATGTGACACCATTTCTGCCCTAGGTTCCCATTTGGACGGATTAGTGAAGGGAGCTCGTGGGAAGTCTGTATCATACAGGAAATAATCAAGTACTTTTAGTCTCCTGTGATAGACATGCATATCCCTACACAACTCCATCCGGTCCAAATTAGAGGGAGTAGGGATGAAGCTAAGGCCTCGTTCCAAAACCTCCCGTTCTACCGGGCTCAGCCTGAAAGAGGCAGAAAGATTCTGAATGTTAGACTGCACAGGGGTTGTTAACGAACACTCTTCCCCCCTAACATGTTTAAATGCTTCAACCAATTTTTCAGGATAGCCGCAGCTGTAGGACCCACCCAATGGACTGGATCCCGCCCCTCTACACGGAACTGGATTCTAGATATGGCAGGTAAGTATTGACATCTTTCTACTATTGTATCATTCAAAATCCTTATCAAATTCTGTGTTGCTATTGCTAATCTATCTGAGAAGTGAATGACAGGTACATACAACTCAGCATTTGGAAAGACCTTTTCACAAACTCTCAACACTTGCTGTAGTTGTTTCCAGGCGGTACTGGGTGTTTGTTTCCTGAGGCAGTTGTTTAAGCCTACAGAAAGGATCACCTTCTCCGTCATTGGGCTGGGGGGAAGTTTACACAACACTCCTCTGAGATGGTCTGCAGTGGCCCCCGGAAAACTGTCCACCTGTATTTTGGAGTCCACAAAGGGAGGGATACGCGCCAGGTTGGAATCACCCACTACTACAATGGGTTTGATAACCTCCAAATTCCACTCAAAGATCTTTCTCTCTGTTCTAGGGTGGATCCGTGGTTCTCGGCGATCCGTACCCCCAGGAGGCGGAGACCCAACAGTTCCAGGGATGTTATGGAACGATTCTGACCAGGTAATCCCTAGATACTGATCCATTGTATTGGCACCTGCTATACCTCCGTCCCCCGCCCCGTTGTCTGGGTTAGCTAGCTCTGTTGGTGGGGCCTCGGTCTCCTCTGGGGTTTGAGGGGATATGTTGTTACTACAAGGCACCACCACATTCGAGTGGAATGGTTCCACCATTAGCTCCCCATCTGTCCCAGCCGAAGTAATCCCACCCTCCGCCACTACACCCAGTTCAGGCAAAACAACCCCTGCCTCCGTCCCCAGCACCACCCCTTCCCGGATGGATGGAAATGTAGCCCTTTCTATCTCCACCTCTACCAAGATCTGACGGCCCGCTGGGGGTGGAGGTGGGGCCTCTCTGGTGTTATCTAGAGGACCAGTGTGGCTATCAAGGATGGGTGACCTAGGGGTTGGGACAGGTGACAGTGGTGTAGTCTGGGATCTGTTAGCATCCAACAGCACTGTAGGAGAAGTGTGACAGGATTGAACCACTATATTAACCGTGTCAGCATATGACCGTGGTCCAATAAGTGGAGCCTCCACAACAGGTGGTTCCACACTCAGTGGTGCAAAATCTGCCTCCTCTAAGACAAAAGAGCGGTTGGGCTGCGGGTCCCTGGCTGTGGAGAGCTTAGCCTGCAAGGTATTAGCAGAGGAGATGGTAAATTTCCTTCTATACCTAGCCTTGCTCCAGGACACTGCTTTATTAAAAGCTTCCTGGTTAAAAGGTCCTAAACCCTCCAAACCTGTTGTAATGACTAGCTCATAATGTATGGTGAGTATGTGAAAGTTGGCCTCACACCACCTGCTGGTGTTAAGTTTTACTGCCTCCAAGGTGCTGGCATTTGGCGAAGAGGGTTTAATAAAGGCAGTTAACTTATCGACTTGCCTGAGCATCCCTATTGGGCCAAAAGTGTCAGCTGATTTCTGCAGGATCTCCAGATGGTGTATAGCCTGTAATAACTTGAAATAACCTTTGGTCAAGTTCAGATCAATCACAGGCTTGGAGCCTACTGTTGAGATCAACCTATGTTGTATGTTCACAGGTACCCTGGGGTCATGGTTGTATCTGTTGCGTTTCCTAGGTCTATTGGCCAAGCTCCACCGAAAAGAAGCGGATGGAGAAACCATACCGCTGTCCAACTATGCTAGGGTTAGAGGGTTAGGTTTGGAGACAGGTCTCAGCCCAATGTTGGACTGGAGTTGCACTGGCACAAGTTCCTGTGTTTTTATTCAATGATTTTTTTGTCCCCATAAAAGAAGGTGAAGAGGAGGATTAAAATATTCCCATCAAGGTAGATATCCTAGTAGGTAAGTATTTCAGGTAAGTAAATAGTAAAATACCCCATACTTTTTGATCTGTGTTAATCTTTTTTTGCTTTTTTAATCCTACAGGAACTCTTCTGCCCCCCACTGGTCATCACAGGTAAGTATCGAAGGTAAGAAGGTATGTGCATATATACACTCTTTTTCTGATTCCTGGTATTGTGTAATCACTTTTTGTCTCTTTCCCCAGGAATCCCTCACCTCCCAACCGGAAGACAGCAGGGGGTATATACAACCTTTAAATGTTTATATTAATAAATCACTAATCCATAATTTTAGCATTTTGTCTGCGGTTTCGGAGGTCCAGAGAACTGGATCCCGTCCTGTTACCTGGAATTGGAGTCTATCCATCTCAGGTAATGTTTGAAAAGGAGATTTATTATCAACATAAAAGTTAAAAGCGTCAAATAATTTTTGCTGGTCTTTGGCCAATCTGTCTGAGAAATTAATGAATGGCACGTAGATAACGGCTTTGGGAAATTGTTTTTGGCAGGTTTTCCCAAGCTGCTGCAGTTGCTTCACGGTGGTCGTGGTTTTTTGTCTATCGAGACAGTTAACCATCCCCACTGACAGGATGACGTGCTCTGTGTTAGAGTTTGGTGTCAACTTCTCCAGTACCCCTCTTAAATGATGGCAGTTTGCCCCTGGAAAACTGTCAACCTGGATAAGATCATCCTTAAAAGTAGGGATAGCCGAGAGATTGTTGTCCCCCACTACCACTATGGGTTTCACTACATCTAACTGCCATTCTTGTATTTTCCTCCAACAGGTTGGATGGACCACCGGCTCCTCCCGGGGAGGGACCCCCGGCTGTGACTGGCTGAGAGCGTGACGGTAAGTAGGGTCAAGGGGAAGGGGGAGGGGGGAGGAGGGAGGGTTGGGGTGAGGTATGGAAAAGGAGGGGTTGGGTTTAGGATAAGGGATCAGGGAGGGGTTAAGTCCCCTGTCCTCCACCATGGGGTTTGGGGAGGGGGGAGGGTTAAATGTAGGGAAGGGAGGGTTGGGGTAAGGATTTGGGGTCAGGGTGGGATTAGGACCCCTTAGGCCCACCTCTGTGTCACTCAACCGAGTCAGCAGCACCTTGGGAGAGAGAATGGTCTCCGCTGTTGGGGGTGGGCTGGCAATAGCCAGGCTAATTGCCACCTCAATGCCACTACTGGGGGCAACTTGGACCCTCTCCCTCACCATTTCAAAGGCCCCAGATGTATTGTTCAGGGCCTCCTCAAAGGTAGGTAAGGTAGTTCCAGTTGTGTTTAACCCATGTGACCATTTGTTGTTGTTTGTTTTCCCCACAGGAGATGTTCCAGAGACCTCTGAAGTTTCCCTCATCCCTACCCAAGGTAAGTATCCATCCCCCTGGGTGACCACACTGGTGTCGGGATCTTCCTCTGTTAGAGTTAGGACCCCCCTATCCAAGGATGCAGGCAATGGTGGGAAGTCCTCCGGACCCATCGGCCGGAGGGCTGGAGAAGATGGATTTTCTCCTGGAGAGGTGAGTAATTCCCGCAATGTTTTCACTGATGTTGTTGTGAATTTGCGTTTGTATCTCAACCTTCCCCAGCCCACCGCCACTCGAAGAGCCTCCTCATCCATCCCAGGTAGGTCACCCAGTAAAAAGACCAGCATATTATCATAATGACACTTTAAAATTTCCAAGTTCCCCTCTAACCATTTGTTGGTGTTGTTTTTCACCTTACTGGTGGTATCAAGTGAGGGGGACGCAGGTTTAATAAAAGTTGTTAATTTATTAACCTGCCTCTGCATCCCTCTTGGACAAGATCCCTTAGCGATAGAGTCATCCAGGATCTCTGTATGATGCAGAGCTTGGAGAAGTTTAAAATAAATTTTGGCCAGTGGGACATTCAGGCTTTTGGGTTGGTTTCTCCCGTTTCCTGTTTGTGTCGGTCCCACTTCCATACTCCTTATAAAAAGTAAAACCGCTAAAACTGCCAAAAGTACTTCTAAAATGTCTCAATAAAATTGTTTAGACATAAAATAAAGTGCATCTATTGTCTATGGTGTTCTCATATTCAGTCCTTTAATTGCATATAGAAAATTATGGCCTTTAGAAAAGCCTTTCTAAAAAGAGCCCTTATTAAAAAGGGTTGTCTTTTTTTGCCCCAATGGCACCTGTGCAAGGTGAAGATGGCCCCTTCCTTGGTAAGTCCCTGTAGAACTGCACACTGTGCTTTTGAACAAAAGGTTCCAAACCAGGAATAAGGTAAGTGCACCACACACCCACACACACACACTCACCCCACACAAAGAGGGAACTAAACCGAACAGGGTTCTTTCCCCTGCTAAAGTGCCAAGTGCTGGGTGCAAATATATGCAACTGTTTGTTAAAAACAAAGGACTAAAAAAAGATTCAAAGATGGACTAAAACCACTCTGAATAAAACCATAGTTTAAAATGCACTCTAAAAGTTTTTGCCCCCCATAAAAGAATAAAAGAGTAAAAGAGTAAAAGAATAAAAGAAGGAGCTCCTAACGTTTCACCTTCTCAAGGCTTCCTCAGAGGAGAACTGAGGTTATGGCTAGGGCGCACGGCCCTCTAAGGAAGATGAGTGGCCGATATGAGAGGTGTATGCTTGGCCTCAGAAAACATGTAAACACGAGAAAAAGTTGCAATCAAATGGCTCTTTTATTCAAACATTTTGAGCATACAGCAAAGACGTAATGTTTTTGCGGGCCTGAACGTGGCCAAGAGGTGTCCCTATACGGACATAAAACCTCTCTTCGGTAACCGCAGAATGGCACATATGGTTGGCTATCAAATTTCGGTCCGACCCGCACATGTGAGTCCAATTCAATGTACTTATGGAATGGCGTAAGTGATGGAGAGTGACGCTTTGGTGACCCAAGCTATGCATCAACCTCTGGACGTCCCTGGATAATCCGACCATGGCCGAGCCGCTGCGCGAAAAGAACAGTCTCTGGTCGGTGTTCCGAGGGTAACCGGGAAGCTTAGTTGATGCCTGTACAAAGCGAGAGAGCCAACCATGCTCTTCCTCCGTGAGAGCTAAAACAGCAGGTCCATGATATTGGGCTGTCTTGTGCTCAGGCACTGACACAAGGAACATATCTTCCAGGCGCTCAGCGGAGGTGAAGTTGTCGCGGGTCATTTCCAAAAACACCCCGCGCCTGGCACCGTTGAATATGGTTACATGCAGAATGATAGCAGCTGCAGCCCTGTTAGCGCTTCGATGGGTCACGGCCGTCTCCAAGGCCAACAGTAGTTCGGGTACGCACCTATCCAAATCGGTGCCAATGGCGCATATCTCTGCACTCGTCAGCAAGCCCGTCTGCTGAGAACGAGTGAGGGTCAACCGTTGTCTTCGAAGGTTGACACGGTTATCTCTTGAAAGCTTGGAAAGTTTCATGAGCACAGGGCGGAGGACTCTTTTCGAAACGGAAAGGCCGGGCGGCCTATACTCTTTGAGCCATTTCACAAACGCAGAGACATCACAGAGGTACGATTTGAGGGTGCTCGCCTTCAGACCTCGGGTTGACAGGGCGCTGAACCAACTCTGAACCGCCCCTGGTTCTTCAAAGTTCTTAATTTGAACCATAAAGTCTTTAATTCGATTGATGGTGCTTTTAAGGTTTTCCATCTGTTTCCTCGATGCCTGAGGGATCACAAGGTACGCATGGTAAGCGCTCACAATGTCCCCAGTGTCCGTATCATCGTCGGTCGAGCTGGAGCTGCCACTGGAGCTGGAACTGGACATGTTGTGGTGGCTCTCCGGACCGGTAGGTACAGCGTTGGTGGTATCTGAGCACCCCGGCTGGTGGTGCTGATCGTCCTCGACGGCGTCCTCGGATGTCAGTCCTCTGTAAGCATTGTCGTAATCGCGGGTGCCAACTTGCAATTTGTGAACCTTTGTAAGATGCCTATCTAGTCGGGCATAAGGTTTCCCCGAGCATAGCAAGCATATCCTAACCACCTTCTTCCTTGAATCTTCCATAATGCCTGGAGAGCATTGGGGCCAGCTGCCCTCTATCAAGGCAAATTGTCCGGCTAGACAGTGTTTTTCCATGACGGTGAACAGTGTTTTTCCATGCCCCCTGCACCCTCCAAAACCTAAGTCCAACCCTCCAAAACCTAAGTCCAACTTGAATGGGAGTCAAAGGGCGGAAGACCCAGGTGGTTGAGTTGGTAGCGTATGGGTCTTGTAATCTGAAGGTCGCCAGTTCAAGTCCTGGCTGGTGCACATGAAGTTGTGTCACGTTGTGTCCTACTTGCCTTGGGGGGAGTGTCCCCGTACCTACTGTAAGTTGCTCTGGATAAAAAGGTCTGTTAAATGTAAGACCAGGGGTTGTTAAAGTGCTCTAGAACCTAAGTTAAACTTGAATGGGAGTCAATGGGAGGAGGACCAGAGGCACTAGCAGTGAAAGCTCCAAAAACTAAGTCCAACTTGAATGGGAGTCAATGGGAGGAAGACCAGAGGCATGAGAAGCCAACGCGCCAAAACCTAAGTCCAACTTGAATGGGAGTCTATGGGAGGATGACCAGAGGCACGAGCAGTGAAAGCTCCAAAAACTAAGTCCAACTTGAATGGGAGTCAATGGGAGGATGACCAGATGCATGAGAAGCCAACGTGCCAAAACCTAAGTCCAACTTGAATGGGAGTCTATGGGAGGATGACCAGAGGCACGAGCAGTGAAAGCTCCAAAAACTAAGTCCAACTTGAATGGGAGTCAATGGGAGGATGACCAGAGGCACGAGCAGTGAAAGCTCCAAAAACTAAGTCCAACTTGAATGGGAGTCAATGGGAGGATGACCAGATGCATGAGAAGCCAACGTGCCAAAACCTAAGTCCAACTTGAATGGGAGTCTATGGGAGGATGACCAGAGGCACGAGCAGTGAAAGCTCCAAAAACTAAGTCCAACTTGAATGGGAGTCAATGGGAGGATGACCAGAGGCACGAGCAGTGAAAGCTCCAAAAACTAAGTCCAACTTGAATGGGAGTCAATGGGAGGATGACCAGATGCATGAGAAGCCAACGCGCCAAAACCTAAGTCCAACTTGAATGGGAGTCTATGGGAGGATGACCAGAGGCACGAGCAGTGAAAGCTCCAAAAACTAAGTCCAACTTGAATGGAAGTCTATGGGAGGATGACCAGAGGCATGACTTTTGAATGGGAGTCAATGGGAGGATGACCAGATGCATGAGAAGCCAACGCGCCAAAACCTAAGTCCAACTTGAATGGAAGTCTATGGGAGGATGACCAGAGGCACAAAATTCCACAAGGATGACCAGGGGCACAGAGTTCTTAAAGTTGCGTTTAATGGGTTTTAACACAGGGGGTGGGCTTAATAGTGGGTGTACAGGGCCCCCCGGTGCTCGGGTACCGGAGGGGGGGTCCCCCCGGAGGGTGGGTCCCCCGGGGAAGGGGGGGTCCCCCCGGGGAGCGGGAGTGTGTTTGACTTATTGAATGTGGATAGTTTGTAAAATTCACAGTAAATCGCCCGAACATGGGATTTCAACGGGGACTGTTTTGTTATTCAAGTTGGACTCTGGGGCAGCGGGGAGAGTGTTTTTGTTTCCCGAAAAAGTGACATTTTTTTCGGCAGGTCGATTTGAAATTTTGTTCCGCTCGCAGCGTCTCGCACGCGCGTGCACGTCCGCCGGACCTTCGCTTATTGTCGTCCCGCGGCCCGTACCTATCCAACAAGCCCACCCTCGAGGCGCTGGGTGCCCGAAAAGTGGAGTTACCTCTGCACAAAGAGCCTTTTCCTAACTTTGAAAGCAGTCTCTTCAAAGTTGGGGAGTGGTGTTTTGAAAATTCACAGTAAATCGCCCGAACGTCTGATTTGGACGGGGACAGTTTTGTTATTCAAGTGGGAGTCTGGGGCAGCGGGGACAGTGTTTTTCCTCCCCGAAAAACGTGTCTCCATTTCGGTAGCTCTGTTTGAAATTTTCACTCGCTTCCCGTTTCCGTTCCGTTCAACGTATTTCAACGGGGACTGTTTTGTTATTCAAGTTACAGTAAGGGTCAGCGGGATGAGTGGTTTTCCTCCCCGGAAATTGCGTTTCCATTTCGGTAGCTCCGTTTGAAATTTTGTTTCCTTCGCAGCGTCTCCCGTGCGCGTGCGCGCCCGCTGCACTCTCTCCATCCTTCATCCCCCGGTCCATACCTATCCAATGAGCCCACCCTCGAGGCTCTGAGTGCCCGCAAAGTGGAGTTGCATTTTAACCATCCCCAATTCATTTCAAGTTTGCATTGGGTGAAAGTATGTTTGACTTTTTGGATTTTGGGGAAGTGTTAAATTGACAGTTTTTCGCCCGAACGTGGGATTTCGCTGGGGACAGTTTTATTATTCAAGTTAGACGCGGGGGAAGCGCTGACAACGTTGTTTTTCCCCAAAAATAGGATCCCCATTTCTCTAGCTCTGTTTGAAATTTTCACTCGCTTCTAATTTTTTTTGTGCTCAACGTATTTCAACGGGGATTGTTTTGTTATTTTAGTTAGAGTAGGGAGCACGTGCTCAAACAGTAATTTTTTTCATTTTGACCATTTCCGCGACGCGGGCTCCGTTTGAAATTTTGACTCGGCTCCCGTTTCCGTCCCGTAGCTCGGATCCGGCCCGGGACGACTTTGTTATTCGAGTTGGGGCGAGGCGCACGCGGGCACGTCTTCGTGTCTCGGCCTTTTTCGCACGCACGAGCCTGTAGCTCTGTTTGAAGTTTTGTTTCGCTTCCCATGTCGCGCACGCGCGCGTGCGCAACGGGGCGCACAGTTAGTCGTCGTGTCCCCGACGTTGGCTTTCCAACGAGCCTATTTTCGTCGAAATCCGTTGAACGGCACCGGAGTTACCCGTGTGTGTCACTTTTCCAGCCTCCGAGGCAGTCTCCCAGCTTCCAGCTTACAAACTTTCCATTGTCGCGGCCCCCAGTCCACCAGACAGCTACCGGCGTGATATTAGAAACCGACTTGTGAAAGACTTGCAAGTCAATGGAGGTTACACGGAGCCTCCATAGGGCCCTTCCTGAAGCCCAGTGCCACGCTTTGGTGACCACGCTCATGGGGATCTCCCCTTTCACTTGACTATCACGGATGTGCGCGAGCACACGGTTCTCACGAACCGAGCGGTCGTCCCTGGGCCGCTACCCGCGAATGAAGCACTGTGGGCGGGTACCCCAAGGTGGGTGAGACCCCTGGAGGTCATTTTTTTTTTTTTTTTTCGAAGTCTCAGGATGGCTCCAGGGCCTTACCCCCGACCCCTGGCACCCGCGAGCGGCCGATAGGGGGCGCCTTTTTGGGCAAAAAATTGTTTTCACTGTTTTGAAGCTCCGGTCAGGGCCAGGACCATACCCTCAACTCAGGCACTTCCAGGGGGGACCCCGCGCACCGGAGAACGGCCGGTGGGGGCGCTCTTTTTCGAATTTTTTTTTTTTCACTGTTTTGAAGCACCGGTCCGTTCCAGGCCCATACCCCCGACCCGGGCACCCGCGAGCGGCCGGTGGGGGGCGCCTCTTTGGGTCAAATTTTTTTTCCACCGTTTTGAAGCTCCGGTCAGGGCCAGGACCATACCCCCGACTCAGGCACTTCCAGGGGGGCCCCCGCGCACCGGTGAATGGCCGGTGAGGGGCGCTTTTTCGGACCTGTTTTGTGTTCACCGTTTGGAAGCCCCGGTCGGAGCCACGCGCCCGCGTACACACAGACCATCGTCATCCATCTGACCTATTGGTGTCCTCGACAACCACGATCGGAGGTCCCCCACCCTTGATGGGTGGACGGTTCCTCCAGCTCCAAGGGGGTCAGTCCCATGTCCCGGGCAGCCGAGCGCGGGGCCGCACGTCGCGAGCCCCATAGCTCCCGGGAGAAGTGTTCGGTGCGAGGCCAAGTTGTACCGTCTGTCCTAGGGGTCCTATGATGGCGCTCTGGTGCGGGGAGTGGCACGCCTGGCTCACACCCTGAGCGCTGTTCACCCCGCTACGCGCCGGCGTCAGAGACACGATGTTTCGCGAAACCTACCCTGTCGGTTACCGGTTGTCGTCCCCCCAACAGCCTGTCCTTGCTGGCGGCGTCTCCTGGGTCCCCCTCGACCGTCCCGACCGCCGCGGGCCTCTGACTGCGCAGACCTCCGTCTCCGGACGGGGAGCTGTGGCGGGGGTGTCCGCTGACGAGAGGGTATGTCTTGGGGTCCCGGGGGGGCCTCCCCGTTGGGTGCTCCGCGCGGAGCACTGGAAGAAAGGCTACCTGGTTGATCCTGCCAGCAGTATATGCTTGTCTCAAAGATTAAGCCATGCAAGTCTAAGTACTTGTACGGGCGTTATGGCAAGATATGTGTCTTCCAGTAGGGGTGAGCGTTCACCCAGGAGGGCCAGTGCTAGTTCTAGCAGTGGTGCCTCCGGCTGGGTGTTTTGGTGATGGCTCCTGGCGGTGTCATCTGGGTTTGCCTCGGCCGTCTTTTCCCTGACAGCACAGACCTCCGTGCGCTGCGTGCTGGAGCGGGGGGAGGGTATGCTGGGGTGGCCTGGGTGATATCCGTCGGGGGTTATTTGCTGAAATTTTGAACGCTGAACTGAGACTCCCCCGGTATCGTGGTGCATGGAGCTGTGGTGGGGGAGCTCAGAACACTTAAGGGGGAGTGGTGGAAAAAATCTCCGATGGGTCGGTCGAGCACCAGTGCCTGCTTAATGAGGCGCGGCTTAGTCAACGGGGAGGTCGTCCAGTATGGTAGTACGGAACCAATGGAAGGCACTCTACCGGCTTGGTCGGCTCTCTGCGAGCATGGGACGAAGGCTGGACATGCCGGTTGTGGGAGGAGCTGACATTAGGGCCAAGCCACTTGCGGAGGACGGCAGGAGAGCGAGTGAGGTGGGGGTTCGGTCTGTTCGGTGGAGGGACGCCTAGGCTGACGTCAGCCAAGGCCGAAACCATCCGGTGGGTCATGTATTCCTGCAAGGGTGCAGCCACTCGCCTCGCAAAGCTACCTGACCGAGTACACCGTCGTGAGGGGTAAGGTATGGGGTGTTGCTCGCTCCTCGGGCGGGCCGCCCTCTAAAACCGAATGTCTAGTTTCCCTCTTCTCCCTCTGTTGAACGATGAACTGAGATTGCCCCCCGAGGTATTGTGGTGCATGCTATTGTGGTGGGGGGCATCCAGAGCGATAGTCGACAAGTACCGTAAGGGAGAGATGAAACTAACTTTGAAGAGAGAGTTCAAGAGGGCGTGAAACCGTTGAGAGGTAAACGGGTGGGGTCAGCGGCGATGTCGGCAACCCATCCGACCCGTCTTGAAACACGGACCTGAGTTTAACGCACGCGCGAGTCAGAGGGTGACACCCAGTGGAAACCCCGCGGCGCAATGAAAGTGAGGGCTGGCGCGTGCCGGCTAAGGTGGGATCCTGGTCCTGCGGGGCTGGGCGCACCACCGGCCTGTCTCGGCCGCACCGTCGGGGAGGTGGAGCGTGAGCGCGTGCGATATGACCCGAAAGATGGTAAACTATGCCTGGGCAGGGCAAAGTCAGAGGAAACTCTGGTGGAGGTCCGTAGCAGAACTGGCGTTGCGGGATGAATCGAACGCCGAACTTGACTATCTGAATAACCGGCTTCGGTCAGTGCGAAGGGCCATCCGTGACAGGGTTGGGGTGCGGCCGGATGATGATTGCCCCGCTCCTGATGAGCACAGCATGTTCGCGGGGAACATGTTGCTAAATCACTCGTATCAATCGACCTGATTCTGGGTGAGGGTTTCGTACGTAGCAGAGCAGCTCACACGCTGTGATCTATTGAAAGTTACCCCTTGATCCAAGCTTTTGTCGGGGACGTAAGGCGTCTTACTCCACCTCGGTTTCCATAATCAAAGGTTTACCAGGGGTCGAGCGTGATCCAGAACCGGGAAGTTATCCCGGACCCAGATTGGGTCTTACCCTCAACTGAGCCGTGGATGTGTGAATGACCGCCATGGCAGACGTAAATATGGAACGGGAGACCGGGGTTCACACCCTGGTGGCGTCTGACTTTTCCCAATCTACTTTCGGGGGAAAAGATACATAAAACGGCTGAGCCCAGCAGCCATGTCGGTACCAGCACCACACCGGTGTGTCTGGTCCCTTTAAGCTTCCAGCCCCGGTGAAGAACACTTCCAATTGATCCCTGATTGGGTCTTACCCTCAACTGAGCCGTGGATGTGTGAATGACCGCCATGGCAGACGTAAATATGGAACGGGAGACCGGGGTTCACACCCTGGTGGCGTCTGACTTTTCCCAATCTACTTTCGGGGGAAAAGATACATAAAACGGCTGAGCCCAGCAGCCATGTCGGTACCAGCACCACACCGGTGTGTCTGGTCCCTTTAAGCTTCCAGCCCCGGTGAAGAACACTTCCAATTGATCCCTGATTGGGTCTTACCCTCAACTGAGCCGTGGATGTGTGAATGACCGCCATGGCAGACGTAAATATGGAACGGGAGACCGGGGTTCACACCCTGGTGGCGTCTGACTTTTCCCAATCTACTTTCGGGGGAAAAGATACATAAAACGGCTGAGCCCAGCAGCCATGTCGGTACCAGCACCACACCGGTGTGTCTGGTCCCTTTAAGCTTCCAGCCCCGGTAAAGAACACTTCCAATTGATCCCTGATTGGGTCTTACCCTCAACTGAGCCTTGGATGTGTGAATAACCGCCATGGCAGACGTAAATATGGAACGGGAGACCGGGGTTCACACCCTGGTGGCGTCTGACTTTTCCCAATCTACTTTCGGGGGAAAAGATACATAAAACGGCTGAGCCCAGCAGCCATGTCGGTACCAGCACCACACCGGTGTGTCTGGTCCCTTTAAGCTTCCAGCCCCGGTGAATTATATGAGTTGGACGCCGTGGACGTGTGACGCATGCCTGGGTGTTTAGAGCGTCCAAATGACCCCGGGTTATGGCTAGGGCGCACGGCCCTCTAAGGAAGATGAGTGGCCGATATGAGAGGTGTATGCTTGGCCTCAGAAAACATGTAAACACGAGAAAAAGTTGCAATCAAATGGCTCTTTTATTCAAACATTTTGAGCATACAGCAAAGACGTAATGTTTTTGCGGGCCTGAACGTGGCCAAGAGGTGTCCCTATACGGACATAAAACCTCTCTTCGGTAACCGCAGAATGGCACATATGGTTGGCTATCAAATTTCGGTCCGACCCGCACATGTGAGTCCAATTAAATGTACTTATGGAATGGCGTAAGTGATGGAGAGTGACGCTTTGGTGACCCAAGCTATGCATCAACCTCTGGACGTCCCTGGATAATCCGACCATGGCCGAGCCGCTGCGCGAAAAGAACAGTCTCTGGTCGGTGTTCCGAGGGTAACCGGGAAGCTTAGTTGATGCCTGTACAAAGCGAGAGAGCCAACCATGCTCTTCCTCCGTGAGAGCTAAAACAGCAGGTCCATGATATTGGGCTGTCTTGTGCTCAGGCACTGACACAAGGAACATATCTTCCAGGCGCTCAGCGGAGGTGAAGTTGTCGCGGGTCATTTCCAAAAACACCCCGCGCCTGGCACCGTTGAATATGGTTACATGCAGAATGATAGCAGCTGCAGCCCTGTTAGCGCTTCGATGGGTCACGGCCGTCTCCAAGGCCAACAGTAGTTCGGGTACGCACCTATCCAAATCGGTGCCAATGGCGCATATCTCTGCACTCGTCAGCAAGCCCGTCTGCTGAGAACGAGTGAGGGTCAACCGTTGTCTTCGAAGGTTGACACGGTTATCTCTTGAAAGCTTGGAAAGTTTCATGAGCACAGGGCGGAGGACTCTTTTCGAAACGGAAAGGCCGGGCGGCCTATACTCTTTGAGCCATTTCACAAACGCAGAGACATCACAGAGGTACGATTTGAGGGTGCTCGCCTTCAGACCTCGGGTTGACAGGGCGCTGAACCAACTCTGAACCGCCCCTGGTTCTTCAAAGTTCTTAATTTGAACCATAAAGTCTTTAATTCGATTGATGGTGCTTTTAAGGTTTTCCATCTGTTTCCTCGATGCCTGAGGGATCACAAGGTACGCATGGTAAGCGCTCACAATGTCCCCAGTGTCCGTATCATCGTCGGTCGAGCTGGAGCTGCCACTGGAGCTGGAACTGGACATGTTGTGGTGGCTCTCCGGACCGGTAGGTACAGCGTTGGTGGTATCTGAGCACCCCGGCTGGTGGTGCTGATCGTCCTCGACGGCGTCCTCGGATGTCAGTCCTCTGTAAGCATTGTCGTAATCGCGGGTGCCAACTTGCAATTTGTGAACCTTTGTAAGATGCCTATCTAGTCGGGCATAAGGTTTCCCCGAGCATAGCAAGCATATCCTAACCACCTTCTTCCTTGAATCTTCCATAATGCCTGGAGAGCATTGGGGCCAGCTGCCCTCTATCAAGGCAAATTGTCCGGCTAGACAGTGTTTTTCCATGACGGTGAACAGTGTTTTTCCATGCCCCCTGCACCCTCCAAAACCTAAGTCCAACCCTCCAAAACCTAAGTCCAACTTGAATGGGAGTCAAAGGGCGGAAGACCCAGGTGGTTGAGTTGGTAGCGTATGGGTCTTGTAATCTGAAGGTCGCCAGTTCAAGTCCTGGCTGGTGCACATGAAGTTGTGTCACGTTGTGTCCTACTTGCCTTGGGGGGAGTGTCCCCGTACCTACTGTAAGTTGCTCTGGATAAAAAGGTCTGTTAAATGTAAGACCAGGGGTTGTTAAAGTGCTCTAGAACCTAAGTTAAACTTGAATGGGAGTCAATGGGAGGAGGACCAGAGGCACTAGCAGTGAAAGCTCCAAAAACTAAGTCCAACTTGAATGGGAGTCAATGGGAGGAAGACCAGAGGCATGAGAAGCCAACGCGCCAAAACCTAAGTCCAACTTGAATGGGAGTCTATGGGAGGATGACCAGAGGCACGAGCAGTGAAAGCTCCAAAAACTAAGTCCAACTTGAATGGGAGTCAATGGGAGGATGACCAGATGCATGAGAAGCCAACGTGCCAAAACCTAAGTCCAACTTGAATGGGAGTCTATGGGAGGATGACCAGAGGCACGAGCAGTGAAAGCTCCAAAAACTAAGTCCAACTTGAATGGGAGTCAATGGGAGGATGACCAGAGGCACGAGCAGTGAAAGCTCCAAAAACTAAGTCCAACTTGAATGGGAGTCAATGGGAGGATGACCAGATGCATGAGAAGCCAACGTGCCAAAACCTAAGTCCAACTTGAATGGGAGTCTATGGGAGGATGACCAGAGGCACGAGCAGTGAAAGCTCCAAAAACTAAGTCCAACTTGAATGGGAGTCAATGGGAGGATGACCAGAGGCACGAGCAGTGAAAGCTCCAAAAACTAAGTCCAACTTGAATGGGAGTCAATGGGAGGATGACCAGATGCATGAGAAGCCAACGCGCCAAAACCTAAGTCCAACTTGAATGGGAGTCTATGGGAGGATGACCAGAGGCACGAGCAGTGAAAGCTCCAAAAACTAAGTCCAACTTGAATGGAAGTCTATGGGAGGATGACCAGAGGCATGACTTTTGAATGGGAGTCAATGGGAGGATGACCAGATGCATGAGAAGCCAACGCGCCAAAACCTAAGTCCAACTTGAATGGAAGTCTATGGGAGGATGACCAGAGGCACAAAATTCCACAAGGATGACCAGGGGCACAGAGTTCTTAAAGTTGCGTTTAATGGGTTTTAACACAGGGGGTGGGCTTAATAGTGGGTGTACAGGGCCCCCCGGTGCTCGGGTACCGGAGGGGGGGTCCCCCCGGAGGGTGGGTCCCCCGGGGAAGGGGGGGTCCCCCCGGGGAGCGGGAGTGTGTTTGACTTATTGAATGTGGATAGTTTGTAAAATTCACAGTAAATCGCCCGAACATGGGATTTCAACGGGGACTGTTTTGTTATTCAAGTTGGACTCTGGGGCAGCGGGGAGAGTGTTTTTGTTTCCCGAAAAAGTGACATTTTTTTCGGCAGGTCGATTTGAAATTTTGTTCCGCTCGCAGCGTCTCGCACGCGCGTGCACGTCCGCCGGACCTTCGCTTATTGTCGTCCCGCGGCCCGTACCTATCCAACAAGCCCACCCTCGAGGCGCTGGGTGCCCGAAAAGTGGAGTTACCTCTGCACAAAGAGCCTTTTCCTAACTTTGAAAGCAGTCTCTTCAAAGTTGGGGAGTGGTGTTTTGAAAATTCACAGTAAATCGCCCGAACGTCTGATTTGGACGGGGACAATTTTGTTATTCAAGTGGGAGTCTGGGGCAGCGGGGACAGTGTTTTTCCTCCCCGAAAAACGTGTCTCCATTTCGGTAGCTCTGTTTGAAATTTTCACTCGCTTCCCGTTTCCGTTCCGTTCAACGTATTTCAACGGGGACTGTTTTGTTATTCAAGTTACAGTAAGGGTCAGCGGGATGAGTGGTTTTCCTCCCCGGAAATTGCGTTTCCATTTCGGTAGCTCCGTTTGAAATTTTGTTTCCTTCGCAGCGTCTCCCGTGCGCGTGCGCGCCCGCTGCACTCTCTCCATCCTTCATCCCCCGGTCCATACCTATCCAATGAGCCCACCCTCGAGGCTCTGAGTGCCCGCAAAGTGGAGTTGCATTTTAACCATCCCCAATTCATTTCAAGTTTGCATTGGGTGAAAGTATGTTTGACTTTTTGGATTTTGGGGAAGTGTTAAATTGACAGTTTTTCGCCCGAACGTGGGATTTCGCTGGGGACAGTTTTATTATTCAAGTTAGACGCGGGGGAAGCGCTGACAACGTTGTTTTTCCCCAAAAATAGGATCCCCATTTCTCTAGCTCTGTTTGAAATTTTCACTCGCTTCTAATTTTTTTTGTGCTCAACGTATTTCAACGGGGATTGTTTTGTTATTTTAGTTAGAGTAGGGAGCACGTGCTCAAACAGTAATTTTTTTCATTTTGACCATTTCCGCGACGCGGGCTCCGTTTGAAATTTTGACTCGGCTCCCGTTTCCGTCCCGTAGCTCGGATCCGGCCCGGGACGACTTTGTTATTCGAGTTGGGGCGAGGCGCACGCGGGCACGTCTTCGTGTCTCGGCCTTTTTCGCACGCACGAGCCTGTAGCTCTGTTTGAAGTTTTGTTTCGCTTCCCATGTCGCGCACGCGCGCGTGCGCAACGGGGCGCACAGTTAGTCGTCGTGTCCCCGACGTTGGCTTTCCAACGAGCCTATTTTCGTCGAAATCCGTTGAACGGCACCGGAGTTACCCGTGTGTGTCACTTTTCCAGCCTCCGAGGCAGTCTCCCAGCTTCCAGCTTACAAACTTTCCATTGTCGCGGCCCCCAGTCCACCAGACAGCTACCGGCGTGATATTAGAAACCGACTTGTGAAAGACTTGCAAGTCAATGGAGGTTACACGGAGCCTCCATAGGGCCCTTCCTGAAGCCCAGTGCCACGCTTTGGTGACCACGCTCATGGGGATCTCCCCTTTCACTTGACTATCACGGATGTGCGCGAGCACACGGTTCTCACGAACCGAGCGGTCGTCCCTGGGCCGCTACCCGCGAATGAAGCACTGTGGGCGGGTACCCCAAGGTGGGTGAGACCCCTGGAGGTCATTTTTTTTTTTTTTTTTCGAAGTCTCAGGATGGCTCCAGGGCCTTACCCCCGACCCCTGGCACCCGCGAGCGGCCGATAGGGGGCGCCTTTTTGGGCAAAAAATTGTTTTCACTGTTTTGAAGCTCCGGTCAGGGCCAGGACCATACCCTCAACTCAGGCACTTCCAGGGGGGACCCCGCGCACCGGAGAACGGCCGGTGGGGGCGCTCTTTTTCGAATTTTTTTTTTTTCACTGTTTTGAAGCACCGGTCCGTTCCAGGCCCATACCCCCGACCCGGGCACCCGCGAGCGGCCGGTGGGGGGCGCCTCTTTGGGTCAAATTTTTTTTCCACCGTTTTGAAGCTCCGGTCAGGGCCAGGACCATACCCCCGACTCAGGCACTTCCAGGGGGGCCCCCGCGCACCGGTGAATGGCCGGTGAGGGGCGCTTTTTCGGACCTGTTTTGTGTTCACCGTTTGGAAGCCCCGGTCGGAGCCACGCGCCCGCGTACACACAGACCATCGTCATCCATCTGACCTATTGGTGTCCTCGACAACCACGATCGGAGGTCCCCCACCCTTGATGGGTGGACGGTTCCTCCAGCTCCAAGGGGGTCAGTCCCATGTCCCGGGCAGCCGAGCGCGGGGCCGCACGTCGCGAGCCCCATAGCTCCCGGGAGAAGTGTTCGGTGCGAGGCCAAGTTGTACCGTCTGTCCTAGGGGTCCTATGATGGCGCTCTGGTGCGGGGAGTGGCACGCCTGGCTCACACCCTGAGCGCTGTTCACCCCGCTACGCGCCGGCGTCAGAGACACGATGTTTCGCGAAACCTACCCTGTCGGTTACCGGTTGTCGTCCCCCCAACAGCCTGTCCTTGCTGGCGGCGTCTCCTGGGTCCCCCTCGACCGTCCCGACCGCCGCGGGCCTCTGACTGCGCAGACCTCCGTCTCCGGACGGGGAGCTGTGGCGGGGGTGTCCGCTGACGAGAGGGTATGTCTTGGGGTCCCGGGGGGGCCTCCCCGTTGGGTGCTCCGCGCGGAGCACTGGAAGAAAGGCTACCTGGTTGATCCTGCCAGCAGTATATGCTTGTCTCAAAGATTAAGCCATGCAAGTCTAAGTACTTGTACGGGCGTTATGGCAAGATATGTGTCTTCCAGTAGGGGTGAGCGTTCACCCAGGAGGGCCAGTGCTAGTTCTAGCAGTGGTGCCTCCGGCTGGGTGTTTTGGTGATGGCTCCTGGCGGTGTCATCTGGGTTTGCCTCGGCCGTCTTTTCCCTGACAGCACAGACCTCCGTGCGCTGCGTGCTGGAGCGGGGGGAGGGTATGCTGGGGTGGCCTGGGTGATATCCGTCGGGGGTTATTTGCTGAAATTTTGAACGCTGAACTGAGACTCCCCCGGTATCGTGGTGCATGGAGCTGTGGTGGGGGAGCTCAGAACACTTAAGGGGGAGTGGTGGAAAAAATCTCCGATGGGTCGGTCGAGCACCAGTGCCTGCTTAATGAGGCGCGGCTTAGTCAACGGGGAGGTCGTCCAGTATGGTAGTACGGAACCAATGGAAGGCACTCTACCGGCTTGGTCGGCTCTCTGCGAGCATGGGACGAAGGCTGGACATGCCGGTTGTGGGAGGAGCTGACATTAGGGCCAAGCCACTTGCGGAGGACGGCAGGAGAGCGAGTGAGGTGGGGGTTCGGTCTGTTCGGTGGAGGGACGCCTAGGCTGACGTCAGCCAAGGCCGAAACCATCCGGTGGGTCATGTATTCCTGCAAGGGTGCAGCCACTCGCCTCGCAAAGCTACCTGACCGAGTACACCGTCGTGAGGGGTAAGGTATGGGGTGTTGCTCGCTCCTCGGGCGGGCCGCCCTCTAAAACCGAATGTCTAGTTTCCCTCTTCTCCCTCTGTTGAACGATGAACTGAGATTGCCCCCCGAGGTATTGTGGTGCATGCTATTGTGGTGGGGGGCATCCAGAGCGATAGTCGACAAGTACCGTAAGGGAGAGATGAAACTAACTTTGAAGAGAGAGTTCAAGAGGGCGTGAAACCGTTGAGAGGTAAACGGGTGGGGTCAGCGGCGATGTCGGCAACCCATCCGACCCGTCTTGAAACACGGACCTGAGTTTAACGCACGCGCGAGTCAGAGGGTGACACCCAGTGGAAACCCCGCGGCGCAATGAAAGTGAGGGCTGGCGCGTGCCGGCTAAGGTGGGATCCTGGTCCTGCGGGGCTGGGCGCACCACCGGCCTGTCTCGGCCGCACCGTCGGGGAGGTGGAGCGTGAGCGCGTGCGATATGACCCGAAAGATGGTAAACTATGCCTGGGCAGGGCAAAGTCAGAGGAAACTCTGGTGGAGGTCCGTAGCAGAACTGGCGTTGCGGGATGAATCGAACGCCGAACTTGACTATCTGAATAACCGGCTTCGGTCAGTGCGAAGGGCCATCCGTGACAGGGTTGGGGTGCGGCCGGATGATGATTGCCCCGCTCCTGATGAGCACAGCATGTTCGCGGGGAACATGTTGCTAAATCACTCGTATCAATCGACCTGATTCTGGGTGAGGGTTTCGTACGTAGCAGAGCAGCTCACACGCTGTGATCTATTGAAAGTTACCCCTTGATCCAAGCTTTTGTCGGGGACGTAAGGCGTCTTACTCCACCTCGGTTTCCATAATCAAAGGTTTACCAGGGGTCGAGCGTGATCCAGAACCGGGAAGTTATCCCGGACCCAGATTGGGTCTTACCCTCAACTGAGCCGTGGATGTGTGAATGACCGCCATGGCAGACGTAAATATGGAACGGGAGACCGGGGTTCACACCCTGGTGGCGTCTGACTTTTCCCAATCTACTTTCGGGGGAAAAGATACATAAAACGGCTGAGCCCAGCAGCCATGTCGGTACCAGCACCACACCGGTGTGTCTGGTCCCTTTAAGCTTCCAGCCCCGGTGAAGAACACTTCCAATTGATCCCTGATTGGGTCTTACCCTCAACTGAGCCGTGGATGTGTGAATGACCGCCATGGCAGACGTAAATATGGAACGGGAGACCGGGGTTCACACCCTGGTGGCGTCTGACTTTTCCCAATCTACTTTCGGGGGAAAAGATACATAAAACGGCTGAGCCCAGCAGCCATGTCGGTACCAGCACCACACCGGTGTGTCTGGTCCCTTTAAGCTTCCAGCCCCGGTGAAGAACACTTCCAATTGATCCCTGATTGGGTCTTACCCTCAACTGAGCCGTGGATGTGTGAATGACCGCCATGGCAGACGTAAATATGGAACGGGAGACCGGGGTTCACACCCTGGTGGCGTCTGACTTTTCCCAATCTACTTTCGGGGGAAAAGATACATAAAACGGCTGAGCCCAGCAGCCATGTCGGTACCAGCACCACACCGGTGTGTCTGGTCCCTTTAAGCTTCCAGCCCCGGTAAAGAACACTTCCAATTGATCCCTGATTGGGTCTTACCCTCAACTGAGCCTTGGATGTGTGAATAACCGCCATGGCAGACGTAAATATGGAACGGGAGACCGGGGTTCACACCCTGGTGGCGTCTGACTTTTCCCAATCTACTTTCGGGGGAAAAGATACATAAAACGGCTGAGCCCAGCAGCCATGTCGGTACCAGCACCACACCGGTGTGTCTGGTCCCTTTAAGCTTCCAGCCCCGGTGAATTATATGAGTTGGACGCCGTGGACGTGTGACGCATGCCTGGGTGTTTAGAGCGTCCAAATGACCCCGGGTTATGGCTAGGGCGCACGGCCCTCTAAGGAAGATGAGTGGCCGATATGAGAGGTGTATGCTTGGCCTCAGAAAACATGTAAACACGAGAAAAAGTTGCAATCAAATGGCTCTTTTATTCAAACATTTTGAGCATACAGCAAAGACGTAATGTTTTTGCGGGCCTGAACGTGGCCAAGAGGTGTCCCTATACGGACATAAAACCTCTCTTCGGTAACCGCAGAATGGCACATATGGTTGGCTATCAAATTTCGGTCCGACCCGCACATGTGAGTCCAATTCAATGTACTTATGGAATGGCGTAAGTGATGGAGAGTGACGCTTTGGTGACCCAAGCTATGCATCAACCTCTGGACGTCCCTGGATAATCCGACCATGGCCGAGCCGCTGCGCGAAAAGAACAGTCTCTGGTCGGTGTTCCGAGGGTAACCGGGAAGCTTAGTTGATGCCTGTACAAAGCGAGAGAGCCAACCATGCTCTTCCTCCGTGAGAGCTAAAACAGCAGGTCCATGATATTGGGCTGTCTTGTGCTCAGGCACTGACACAAGGAACATATCTTCCAGGCGCTCAGCGGAGGTGAAGTTGTCGCGGGTCATTTCCAAAAACACCCCGCGCCTGGCACCGTTGAATATGGTTACATGCAGAATGATAGCAGCTGCAGCCCTGTTAGCGCTTCGATGGGTCACGGCCGTCTCCAAGGCCAACAGTAGTTCGGGTACGCACCTATCCAAATCGGTGCCAATGGCGCATATCTCTGCACTCGTCAGCAAGCCCGTCTGCTGAGAACGAGTGAGGGTCAACCGTTGTCTTCGAAGGTTGACACGGTTATCTCTTGAAAGCTTGGAAAGTTTCATGAGCACAGGGCGGAGGACTCTTTTCGAAACGGAAAGGCCGGGCGGCCTATACTCTTTGAGCCATTTCACAAACGCAGAGACATCACAGAGGTACGATTTGAGGGTGCTCGCCTTCAGACCTCGGGTTGACAGGGCGCTGAACCAACTCTGAACCGCCCCTGGTTCTTCAAAGTTCTTAATTTGAACCATAAAGTCTTTAATTCGATTGATGGTGCTTTTAAGG
Organism: Hypomesus nipponensis; assembly: GCF_054491055.1. NCBI lineage: Eukaryota > Metazoa > Chordata > Actinopteri > Osmeriformes > Osmeridae > Hypomesus > Hypomesus nipponensis. Next base: position 16,500 of record NC_140366.1, on the reverse strand, counting down.
TTTTCCATCTGTTTCCTCGATGCCTGAGGGATCACAAGGTACGCATGGTAAGCGCTCACAATGTCCCCAGTGTCCGTATCATCGTCGGTCGAGCTGGAGCTGCCACTGGAGCTGGAACTGGACATGTTGTGGTGGCTCTCCGGACCGGTAGGTACAGCGTTGGTGGTATCTGAGCACCCCGGCTGGTGGTGCTGATCGTCCTCGACGGCGTCCTCGGATGTCAGTCCTCTGTAAGCATTGTCGTAATCGCGGGTGCCAACTTGCAATTTGTGAACCTTTGTAAGATGCCTATCTAGTCGGGCATAAGGTTTCCCCGAGCATAGCAAGCATATCCTAACCACCTTCTTCCTTGAATCTTCCATAATGCCTGGAGAGCATTGGGGCCAGCTGCCCTCTATCAAGGCAAATTGTCCGGCTAGACAGTGTTTTTCCATGACGGTGAACAGTGTTTTTCCATGCCCCCTGCACCCTCCAAAACCTAAGTCCAACCCTCCAAAACCTAAGTCCAACTTGAATGGGAGTCAAAGGGCGGAAGACCCAGGTGGTTGAGTTGGTAGCGTATGGGTCTTGTAATCTGAAGGTCGCCAGTTCAAGTCCTGGCTGGTGCACATGAAGTTGTGTCACGTTGTGTCCTACTTGCCTTGGGGGGAGTGTCCCCGTACCTACTGTAAGTTGCTCTGGATAAAAAGGTCTGTTAAATGTAAGACCAGGGGTTGTTAAAGTGCTCTAGAACCTAAGTTAAACTTGAATGGGAGTCAATGGGAGGAGGACCAGAGGCACTAGCAGTGAAAGCTCCAAAAACTAAGTCCAACTTGAATGGGAGTCAATGGGAGGAAGACCAGAGGCATGAGAAGCCAACGCGCCAAAACCTAAGTCCAACTTGAATGGGAGTCTATGGGAGGATGACCAGAGGCACGAGCAGTGAAAGCTCCAAAAACTAAGTCCAACTTGAATGGGAGTCAATGGGAGGATGACCAGATGCATGAGAAGCCAACGTGCCAAAACCTAAGTCCAACTTGAATGGGAGTCTATGGGAGGATGACCAGAGGCACGAGCAGTGAAAGCTCCAAAAACTAAGTCCAACTTGAATGGGAGTCAATGGGAGGATGACCAGAGGCACGAGCAGTGAAAGCTCCAAAAACTAAGTCCAACTTGAATGGGAGTCAATGGGAGGATGACCAGATGCATGAGAAGCCAACGTGCCAAAACCTAAGTCCAACTTGAATGGGAGTCTATGGGAGGATGACCAGAGGCACGAGCAGTGAAAGCTCCAAAAACTAAGTCCAACTTGAATGGGAGTCAATGGGAGGATGACCAGAGGCACGAGCAGTGAAAGCTCCAAAAACTAAGTCCAACTTGAATGGGAGTCAATGGGAGGATGACCAGATGCATGAGAAGCCAACGCGCCAAAACCTAAGTCCAACTTGAATGGGAGTCTATGGGAGGATGACCAGAGGCACGAGCAGTGAAAGCTCCAAAAACTAAGTCCAACTTGAATGGAAGTCTATGGGAGGATGACCAGAGGCATGACTTTTGAATGGGAGTCAATGGGAGGATGACCAGATGCATGAGAAGCCAACGCGCCAAAACCTAAGTCCAACTTGAATGGAAGTCTATGGGAGGATGACCAGAGGCACAAAATTCCACAAGGATGACCAGGGGCACAGAGTTCTTAAAGTTGCGTTTAATGGGTTTTAACACAGGGGGTGGGCTTAATAGTGGGTGTACAGGGCCCCCCGGTGCTCGGGTACCGGAGGGGGGGTCCCCCCGGAGGGTGGGTCCCCCGGGGAAGGGGGGGTCCCCCCGGGGAGCGGGAGTGTGTTTGACTTATTGAATGTGGATAGTTTGTAAAATTCACAGTAAATCGCCCGAACATGGGATTTCAACGGGGACTGTTTTGTTATTCAAGTTGGACTCTGGGGCAGCGGGGAGAGTGTTTTTGTTTCCCGAAAAAGTGACATTTTTTTCGGCAGGTCGATTTGAAATTTTGTTCCGCTCGCAGCGTCTCGCACGCGCGTGCACGTCCGCCGGACCTTCGCTTATTGTCGTCCCGCGGCCCGTACCTATCCAACAAGCCCACCCTCGAGGCGCTGGGTGCCCGAAAAGTGGAGTTACCTCTGCACAAAGAGCCTTTTCCTAACTTTGAAAGCAGTCTCTTCAAAGTTGGGGAGTGGTGTTTTGAAAATTCACAGTAAATCGCCCGAACGTCTGATTTGGACGGGGACAGTTTTGTTATTCAAGTGGGAGTCTGGGGCAGCGGGGACAGTGTTTTTCCTCCCCGAAAAACGTGTCTCCATTTCGGTAGCTCTGTTTGAAATTTTCACTCGCTTCCCGTTTCCGTTCCGTTCAACGTATTTCAACGGGGACTGTTTTGTTATTCAAGTTACAGTAAGGGTCAGCGGGATGAGTGGTTTTCCTCCCCGGAAATTGCGTTTCCATTTCGGTAGCTCCGTTTGAAATTTTGTTTCCTTCGCAGCGTCTCCCGTGCGCGTGCGCGCCCGCTGCACTCTCTCCATCCTTCATCCCCCGGTCCATACCTATCCAATGAGCCCACCCTCGAGGCTCTGAGTGCCCGCAAAGTGGAGTTGCATTTTAACCATCCCCAATTCATTTCAAGTTTGCATTGGGTGAAAGTATGTTTGACTTTTTGGATTTTGGGGAAGTGTTAAATTGACAGTTTTTCGCCCGAACGTGGGATTTCGCTGGGGACAGTTTTATTATTCAAGTTAGACGCGGGGGAAGCGCTGACAACGTTGTTTTTCCCCAAAAATAGGATCCCCATTTCTCTAGCTCTGTTTGAAATTTTCACTCGCTTCTAATTTTTTTTGTGCTCAACGTATTTCAACGGGGATTGTTTTGTTATTTTAGTTAGAGTAGGGAGCACGTGCTCAAACAGTAATTTTTTTCATTTTGACCATTTCCGCGACGCGGGCTCCGTTTGAAATTTTGACTCGGCTCCCGTTTCCGTCCCGTAGCTCGGATCCGGCCCGGGACGACTTTGTTATTCGAGTTGGGGCGAGGCGCACGCGGGCACGTCTTCGTGTCTCGGCCTTTTTCGCACGCACGAGCCTGTAGCTCTGTTTGAAGTTTTGTTTCGCTTCCCATGTCGCGCACGCGCGCGTGCGCAACGGGGCGCACAGTTAGTCGTCGTGTCCCCGACGTTGGCTTTCCAACGAGCCTATTTTCGTCGAAATCCGTTGAACGGCACCGGAGTTACCCGTGTGTGTCACTTTTCCAGCCTCCGAGGCAGTCTCCCAGCTTCCAGCTTACAAACTTTCCATTGTCGCGGCCCCCAGTCCACCAGACAGCTACCGGCGTGATATTAGAAACCGACTTGTGAAAGACTTGCAAGTCAATGGAGGTTACACGGAGCCTCCATAGGGCCCTTCCTGAAGCCCAGTGCCACGCTTTGGTGACCACGCTCATGGGGATCTCCCCTTTCACTTGACTATCACGGATGTGCGCGAGCACACGGTTCTCACGAACCGAGCGGTCGTCCCTGGGCCGCTACCCGCGAATGAAGCACTGTGGGCGGGTACCCCAAGGTGGGTGAGACCCCTGGAGGTCATTTTTTTTTTTTTTTTTCGAAGTCTCAGGATGGCTCCAGGGCCTTACCCCCGACCCCTGGCACCCGCGAGCGGCCGATAGGGGGCGCCTTTTTGGGCAAAAAATTGTTTTCACTGTTTTGAAGCTCCGGTCAGGGCCAGGACCATACCCTCAACTCAGGCACTTCCAGGGGGGACCCCGCGCACCGGAGAACGGCCGGTGGGGGCGCTCTTTTTCGAATTTTTTTTTTTTTCACTGTTTTGAAGCACCGGTCCGTTCCAGGCCCATACCCCCGACCCGGGCACCCGCGAGCGGCCGGTGGGGGGCGCCTCTTTGGGTCAAATTTTTTTTCCACCGTTTTGAAGCTCCGGTCAGGGCCAGGACCATACCCCCGACTCAGGCACTTCCAGGGGGGCCCCCGCGCACCGGTGAATGGCCGGTGAGGGGCGCTTTTTCGGACCTGTTTTGTGTTCACCGTTTGGAAGCCCCGGTCGGAGCCACGCGCCCGCGTACACACAGACCATCGTCATCCATCTGACCTATTGGTGTCCTCGACAACCACGATCGGAGGTCCCCACCCTTGATGGGTGGACGGTTCCTCCAGCTCCAAGGGGGTCAGTCCCATGTCCCGGGCAGCCGAGCGCGGGGCCGCACGTCGCGAGCCCCATAGCTCCCGGGAGAAGTGTTCGGTGCGAGGCCAAGTTGTACCGTCTGTCCTAGGGGTCCTATGATGGCGCTCTGGTGCGGGGAGTGGCACGCCTGGCTCACACCCTGAGCGCTGTTCACCCCGCTACGCGCCGGCGTCAGAGACACGATGTTTCGCGAAACCTACCCTGTCGGTTACCGGTTGTCGTCCCCCCAACAGCCTGTCCTTGCTGGCGGCGTCTCCTGGGTCCCCCTCGACCGTCCCGACCGCCGCGGGCCTCTGACTGCGCAGACCTCCGTCTCCGGACGGGGAGCTGTGGCGGGGGTGTCCGCTGACGAGAGGGTATGTCTTGGGGTCCCGGGGGGGCCTCCCCGTTGGGTGCTCCGCGCGGAGCACTGGAAGAAAGGCTACCTGGTTGATCCTGCCAGCAGTATATGCTTGTCTCAAAGATTAAGCCATGCAAGTCTAAGTACTTGTACGGGCGTTATGGCAAGATATGTGTCTTCCAGTAGGGGTGAGCGTTCACCCAGGAGGGCCAGTGCTAGTTCTAGCAGTGGTGCCTCCGGCTGGGTGTTTTGGTGATGGCTCCTGGCGGTGTCATCTGGGTTTGCCTCGGCCGTCTTTTCCCTGACAGCACAGACCTCCGTGCGCTGCGTGCTGGAGCGGGGGGAGGGTATGCTGGGGTGGCCTGGGTGATATCCGTCGGGGGTTATTTGCTGAAATTTTGAACGCTGAACTGAGACTCCCCCGGTATCGTGGTGCATGGAGCTGTGGTGGGGGAGCTCAGAACACTTAAGGGGGAGTGGTGGAAAAAATCTCCGATGGGTCGGTCGAGCACCAGTGCCTGCTTAATGAGGCGCGGCTTAGTCAACGGGGAGGTCGTCCAGTATGGTAGTACGGAACCAATGGAAGGCACTCTACCGGCTTGGTCGGCTCTCTGCGAGCATGGGACGAAGGCTGGACATGCCGGTTGTGGGAGGAGCTGACATTAGGGCCAAGCCACTTGCGGAGGACGGCAGGAGAGCGAGTGAGGTGGGGGTTCGGTCTGTTCGGTGGAGGGACGCCTAGGCTGACGTCAGCCAAGGCCGAAACCATCCGGTGGGTCATGTATTCCTGCAAGGGTGCAGCCACTCGCCTCGCAAAGCTACCTGACCGAGTACACCGTCGTGAGGGGTAAGGTATGGGGTGTTGCTCGCTCCTCGGGCGGGCCGCCCTCTAAAACCGAATGTCTAGTTTCCCTCTTCTCCCTCTGTTGAACGATGAACTGAGATTGCCCCCCGAGGTATTGTGGTGCATGCTATTGTGGTGGGGGGCATCCAGAGCGATAGTCGACAAGTACCGTAAGGGAGAGATGAAACTAACTTTGAAGAGAGAGTTCAAGAGGGCGTGAAACCGTTGAGAGGTAAACGGGTGGGGTCAGCGGCGATGTCGGCAACCCATCCGACCCGTCTTGAAACACGGACCTGAGTTTAACGCACGCGCGAGTCAGAGGGTGACACCCAGTGGAAACCCCGCGGCGCAATGAAAGTGAGGGCTGGCGCGTGCCGGCTAAGGTGGGATCCTGGTCCTGCGGGGCTGGGCGCACCACCGGCCTGTCTCGGCCGCACCGTCGGGGAGGTGGAGCGTGAGCGCGTGCGATATGACCCGAAAGATGGTAAACTATGCCTGGGCAGGGCAAAGTCAGAGGAAACTCTGGTGGAGGTCCGTAGCAGAACTGGCGTTGCGGGATGAATCGAACGCCGAACTTGACTATCTGAATAACCGGCTTCGGTCAGTGCGAAGGGCCATCCGTGACAGGGTTGGGGTGCGGCCGGATGATGATTGCCCCGCTCCTGATGAGCACAGCATGTTCGCGGGGAACATGTTGCTAAATCACTCGTATCAATCGACCTGATTCTGGGTGAGGGTTTCGTACGTAGCAGAGCAGCTCACACGCTGTGATCTATTGAAAGTTACCCCTTGATCCAAGCTTTTGTCGGGGACGTAAGGCGTCTTACTCCACCTCGGTTTCCATAATCAAAGGTTTACCAGGGGTCGAGCGTGATCCAGAACCGGGAAGTTATCCCGGACCCAGATTGGGTCTTACCCTCAACTGAGCCGTGGATGTGTGAATGACCGCCATGGCAGACGTAAATATGGAACGGGAGACCGGGGTTCACACCCTGGTGGCGTCTGACTTTTCCCAATCTACTTTCGGGGGAAAAGATACATAAAACGGCTGAGCCCAGCAGCCATGTCGGTACCAGCACCACACCGGTGTGTCTGGTCCCTTTAAGCTTCCAGCCCCGGTGAAGAACACTTCCAATTGATCCCTGATTGGGTCTTACCCTCAACTGAGCCGTGGATGTGTGAATGACCGCCATGGCAGACGTAAATATGGAACGGGAGACCGGGGTTCACACCCTGGTGGCGTCTGACTTTTCCCAATCTACTTTCGGGGGAAAAGATACATAAAACGGCTGAGCCCAGCAGCCATGTCGGTACCAGCACCACACCGGTGTGTCTGGTCCCTTTAAGCTTCCAGCCCCGGTGAATTATATGAGTTGGACGCCGTGGACGTGTGACGCATGCCTGGGTGTTTAGAGCGTCCAAATGACCCCGGGTTAGGGTTAGGGTTAGGGTTAGGGTTAGGGTTAGGGTTAGGGTTGGGTTAGGGTTAGGGTTAGGGTTAGGGTTAGGGTTAGGGTTGGGTTAGGGTTAGGGTTAGGGTTAGGGTTAGGGTTAGGTGTGGTAGCATTAACGAGGAAACACCCTGTGGGACCCCGACGGGACCACAGTTAAGGTGAGACCCCACGAAGGCACTCGCGCTTGAATCTCACTCACCCCATCTCCTGGTAAAGGTAAAAGAGAAGTGGTGATCCGTACAATAGTGTTCCAACCACCAGGGCTTGGAACTGCTGGTGTCCGAAGACTTTGGGATCGTATAAATATCTCTGTTAAAGTCCAATTGAGACATTGAATCTTGGTCTACATCCATAGCAGAAATCAGTCTGAGTACCACTGCCCGTCAGGGGTTGAGAGGTAACCGGTGTCCGGAGACTTTTTAGACTGAAGGACAGGGAAACGGTAGGTCCGGTCCGTTAGGGGTCCAATGATAGTGACGATTGGAAGGATTAGATGGGAGCTGATGAAAGTATTGGGAAAGGGGAGGGAAATTGACCATACAGAGCCAGCAACCACGAGGCGAGGGACACTGTTGCCCACAGGGCTTAGTCAGTCTCTACCCACCATCCAAAGAGAGATCTCCAGGATGGGAGGAGAGGGTATAAAAGGGGTGGTAGGGTAGGAGAAGGGGGTGTGAGAGTAGGGGAGAGAGCGTGAGTAGGAGAGGGAAGACTATACAGGGTCGACACCCACGGGGCGAGGAAAACTGTTGCCCACAGGGCTTAGTCAGTCTCTACCCACCTGTCCTAAGGGGGGAGCTCAGGACGGTGGGAGAGGGCAAAATGGGTGGGTGGGGGGGGGGGGGGGGAAGAAAGGAGGAGGAGGGAAGAGTATACAGAGTTGTTAGGGTGGAATATAGAGGGGGTTGGGGCTGGGCATGGGTTGGGGTAGGATGAGGAATTGGGTTCGGGTCAATCCAAAGTTATAAAAAGGGGTTGGGTTTAGGTGTTTTCCAAAGGGTTGAGGTTAGGGTGAAGATAGGGTTGGGGTAAATCCAAAGTCATAAAAAGGGGGGTTGGGTTTAGGTGTTTTCCAAAGGGTTGAGGTTAGGGTGAAGATAGGGTTGGGGTAAATCCAAAGTCATAAAAAGGGGGGTTGGGTTTAGGTGTGTTCCAATTAGGGTTAGGGTTAGGGTTAGGGTTAGGGTTAGGGTTAGGGTTAGGTGTGGCAATAATAACGAGGAAACACCCTGTGGGACCCCAACGGGACCACAGTACAGGTGAGACCCCACTAAGGCACGCGCACCTGAAACCCTACTCACTCCGTCCCCTAGGGATAAACTAAGAGGTAAGAGAACAACTAGCAAAGTATTCAATGTGTGTCCAGTCCAACGTTTGGGGATAAAGGTCTATGCAAGACTTAATTGTGTCCGAAGACTTCCAAACGTAACAGAGCAGACTTCTGTAAGAAGCAAATTATCAAAGGTCTGGACTGTGATCTAAAGGGTTAGGGTTAGGGTTAGGGTTAGGGTTAGGGTTAGGGTTAGGGTTAGGTTAGGGTTAGGGTTAGGGTTAGGGTTAGGGTTAGGGTTAGGGTTAGGGTTAGGGTTAGGGTTAGGGTTAGGTTAGGGTTAGGGTTAGGGTTAGGGTTAGGTGTGGCAATAATGACGAGGAAACACCCTGTGGGACCCCGACGGGACCACAGTGCAGGTGAGACCCCATTGAGGCACGCGCACCTGAAACCCCACTCACTCCAACCCCTTAAATGGAATAAAGAGTCTAGAAGTCTAAAGGATTGAGTTGCAAACACTAGTACGTTGGCTTAAAGATCTGAGTAATAGGAGTATACAGTATTAGCATCCCACAGGGGTGACATACTGCTGTCCGAAGACCTTTCTCCTACATTTTGGACAAAAGTACTGAGACATGGATGGGGAATCTTAGGTCCGTTCGGGAGGGGCTGGTGGGGGGAGGGGGGAGAGGGGTGAAGGGGAAAGGGGGTGTCGGAGAGCGAAAGGGAAATGTGGGGATATGGATGTGTAAATGTATGACCGTACAGAGTCGACACCCACGGGGCGAGGAACACTGTTGCCCACAGGGCTTTAGTCAGCCTCTTCCTACCATCCAAGGGGGGAGTTTCCAGGATGGGAGGAGAGGGTATGAAGGGGTGGGAGGTGGCAGGGAAGGTTGGTGGGGAGTGAGAGGGATGAGGGGGGATATATATGACTATACAAAGTCGACACCCACAGGGCGAGGAACAATGTTGCCCACAGGGCTTTAGTCAGTCTCTACCCACCATCCAAGGGGAGGTTCTCAGGATGGGAGGAGAGGGTGGAAGGGGTGGCTAGGGGAGGGGGGTGGTGGGGGTGGTGGGGGGGGGGGGGGGGGGGTTGGTTTGGTTTGGGTTTGGAAGTCATTTGGGGGAGTGGGACTTAGGTATAAATCTTCATGGTTGGGTTTTTGGGTTAGGGTTAGGGTTAGGGTTAGGGTTAGGGTTAGGGTTAGGGTTAGGGTTAGGGTTAGGGGGGGGGGGGGTTTAGGGTTAGGGTTAGGGTTAGGGTTAGGGTTAGGGTTAGGGTTAGGGTTAGGGTTAGGGTTAGGGTTAGGGTTAGGGTTAGGGTTAGGGTTAGGGTTAGGGGTTAGGGTTAGGGTTAGGGTTAGGGTTAGGGTTAGGGTTAGGGTTAGGGTTAGGGTTAGGGTTAGGTGTGGTAGCATTAACGAGGAAACACCCTGTGGGACCCCGACGGGACCACAGTTAAGGTGAGACCCCACGAAGGCACTCGCGCTTGAATCTCACTCACCCCATCTCCTGGTAAAGGTAAAAGAGAAGTGGTGATCCGTACAATAGTGTTCCAACCACCAGGGCTTGGAACTGCTGGTGTCCGAAGACTTTGGGATCGTATAAATATCTCTGTTAAAGTCCAATTGAGACATTGAATCTTGGTCTACATCCATAGCAGAAATCAGTCTGAGTACCACTGCCCGTCAGGGGTTGAGAGGTAACCGGTGTCCGGAGACTTTTTAGACTGAAGGACAGGGAAACGGTAGGTCCGGTCCGTTAGGGGTCCAATGATAGTGACGATTGGAAGGATTAGATGGGAGCTGATGAAAGTATTGGGAAAGGGGAGGGAAATTGACCATACAGAGCCAGCAACCACGAGGCGAGGGACACTGTTGCCCACAGGGCTTAGTCAGTCTCTACCCACCATCCAAAGAGAGATCTCCAGGATGGGAGGAGAGGGTATAAAAGGGGTGGTAGGGTAGGAGAAGGGGGTGTGAGAGTAGGGGAGAGAGCGTGAGTAGGAGAGGGAAGACTATACAGAGTCGACACCCACGGGGCGAGGAAAACTGTTGCCCACAGGGCTTAGTCAGTCTCTACCCACCTGTCCTAAGGGGGAGCTCAGGACGGTGGGAGAGGGCAAAATGGGTGGGTGGGGGGGGGGGGGGGGGAAGAAAGGAGGAGGAGGGAAGAGTATACAGAGTTGTTAGGGTGGAATATAGAGGGGGTTGGGGCTGGGCATGGGTTGGGGTAGGATGAGGAATTGGGTTCGGGTCAATCCAAAGTTATAAAAAGGGGGTTGGGTTTAGGTGTTTTCCAAAGGGTTGAGGTTAGGGTGAAGATAGGGTTGGGGTAAATCCAAAGTCATAAAAAGGGGGGTTGGGTTTAGGTGTGTTCCAAAGGGTTGAGGTTAGGGTGAGGGTTAGGGTTAGGGTTAGGGTTAGGGTTAGGGTTAAGGTTAGGGTTAGGGTTAAGGTTAGGGTTAGGGTTAGGTGTGGCAATAATAACGAGGATTAGGGTTAGGGTTAGGGTTAGGGTTAGGGTTAGGGTTAGGGTTAGGGTTAGGGTTAGGGTTAGGGTTAGGGTTAGGGTTAGGGTTAGGGTTAGGGTTAGGGTTAGGGTTAGGGTTAGGGTTAGGGTTAGGGTTAGGGTTAGGGTTAGGGTTAGGGTTAGGGTTAGGGTTAGGGTTAGGGTTAGGGTTAGGGTTAGGGTTAGGGTTAGGGTTAGGGTTAGGGTTAGGGTTAGGGTTAGGGTTAGGGTTAGGGTTAGGGTTAGGGTTAGGGTTAGGGTTAGGGTTAGGGTTAGGGTTAGGGTTAGGGTTAGGGTTAGGGTTAGGGTTAGGGTTAGGGTTAGGGTTAGGGTTAGGGTTAGGGTTAGGGTTAGGGTTAGGGTTAGGGTTAGGGTTAGGGTTAGGGTTAGGGTTAGGGTTAGGGTTAGGGTTAGGGTTAGGGTTAGGGTTAGGGTTAGGGTTAGGGTTAGGGTTAGGGTTAGGGTTAGGGTTAGGGTTAGGGTTAGGGTTAGGGTTAGGGTTAGGGTTAGGGTTAGGGTTAGGGTTAGGGTTAGGGTTAGGGTTAGGGTTAGGGTTAGGGTTAGGGTTAGGGTTAGGGTTAGGGTTAGGGTTAGGGTTAGGGTTAGGGTTAGGGTTAGGGTTAGGGTTAGGGTTAGGGTTAGGGTTAGGGTTAGGGTTAGGGTTAGGGTTAGGGTTAGGGTTAGGGTTAGGGTTAGGGTTAGGGTTAGTTAGGGTTAGGGTTAGGGTTAGGGTTAGGGTTAGGGTTAGGGTTAGGGTTAGGGTTAGGGTTAGGGTTAGGGTTAGGGTTAGTTAGGGTTAGGGTTAGGGTTAGGGTTAGGGTTAGGGTTAGGGTTAGGGTTAGGGTTAGGGTTAGGGTTAGGGTTAGGGTTAGGGTTAGGGTTAGGGTTAGGGTTAGGGTTAGGGTTAGGGTTAGGGTTAGGGTTAGGGTTAGGGTTAGGGTTAGGGTTAGGGTTAGGGTTAGGGTTAGGGTTAGGGTTAGGGTTAGGGTTAGGGTTAGGGTTAGGGTTAGGGTTAGGGTTAGGGTTAGGGTTAGGGTTAGGGTTAGGGTTAGGGTTAGGGTTAGGGTTAGGGTTAGGGTTAGGGTTAGGGTTAGGGTTAGGGTTAGGGTTAGGGTTAGGGTTAGGGTTAGGGTTAGGGTTAGGGTTAGGGTTAGGGTTAGGGTTAGGGTTAGGGTTAGGGTTAGGGTTAGGGTTAGGGTTAGGGTTAGGGTTAGGGTTAGGGTTAGGGTTAGGGTTAGGGTTAGGGTTAGGGTTAGGGTTAGGGTTAGGGTTAGGGTTAGGGTTAGGGTTAGGGTTAGGGTTAGGGTTAGGGTTAGGGTTAGGGTTAGGGTTAGGGTTAGGGTTAGGGTTAGGGTTAGGGTTAGGGTTAGGGTTAGGGTTAGGGTTAGGGTTAGGGTTAGGGTTAGGGTTAGGGTTAGGGTTAGGGTTAGGGTTAGGGTTAGGGTTAGGGTTAGGGTTAGTTAGGGTTAGGGTTAGGGTTAGGGTTAGGGTTAGGGTTAGGGTTAGGGTTAGGGTTAGGGTTAGGGTTAGGGTTAGGGTTAGGGTTAGGGTTAGGGTTAGGGTTAGGGTTAGGGTTAGGGTTAGGGTTAGGGTTAGGGTTAGGGTTAGGGTTAGGGTTAGGGTTAGGGTTAGGGTTAGGGTTAGGGTTAGGGTTAGGGTTAGGGTTAGGGTTAGGGTTAGGGTTAGGGTTAGGGTTAGGGTTAGGGTTAGGGTTAGGGTTAGGGTTAGGGTTAGGGTTAGGGTTAGGGTTAGGGTTAGGGTTAGGGTTAGGGTTAGGGTTAGGGTTAGGGTTAGGGTTAGGGTTAGGGTTAGGGTTAGGGTTAGGGTTAGGGTTAGGGTTAGGGTTAGGGTTAGGGTTAGGGTTAGGGTTAGGGTTAGGGTTAGGGTTAGGGTTAGGGTTAGGGTTAGGGTTAGGGTTAGGGTTAGGGTTAGGGTTAGGGTTAGGGTTAGGGTTAGGGTTAGGGTTAGGGTTAGGGTTAGGGTTAGGGTTAGGGTTAGGGTTAGGGTTAGGGTTAGGGTTAGGGTTAGGGTTAGGGTTAGGGTTAGGGTTAGGGTTAGGGTTAGGGTTAGGGTTAGGGTTAGGGTTAGGGTTAGGGTTAGGGTTAGGGTTAGGGTTAGGGTTAGGGTTAGGGTTAGGGTTAGGGTTAGGGTTAGGGTTAGGGTTAGGGTTAGGGTTAGGGTTAGGGTTAGGGTTAGGGTTAGGGTTAGGGTTAGGGTTAGGGTTAGGGTTAGGGTTAGGGTTAGGGTTAGGGTTAGGGTTAGGGTTAGGGTTAGGGTTAGGGTTAGGGTTAGGGTTAGGGTTAGGGTTAGGGTTAGGGTTAGGGTTAGGGTTAGGGTTAGGGTTAGGGTTAGGGTTAGGGTTAGGGTTAGGGTTAGGGTTAGGGTTAGGGTTAGGGTTAGGGTTAGGGTTAGGGTTAGGGTTAGGGTTAGGGTTAGGGTTAGGGTTAGGGTTAGGGTTAGGGTTAGGGTTAGGGTTAGGGTTAGGGTTAGGGTTAGGGTTAGGGTTAGGGTTAGGGTTAGGGTTAGGGTTAGGGTTAGGGTTAGGGTTAGGGTTAGGGTTAGGGTTAGGGTTAGGGTTAGGGTTAGGGTTAGGGTTAGGGTTAGGGTTAGGGTTAGGGTTAGGGTTAGGGTTAGGGTTAGGGTTAGGGTTAGGGTTAGGGTTAGGGTTAGGGTTAGGGTTAGGGTTAGGGTTAGGGTTAGGGTTAGGGTTAGGGTTAGGGTTAGGGTTAGGGTTAGGGTTAGGGTTAGGGTTAGGGTTAGGGTTAGGGTTAGGGTTAGGGTTAGGGTTAGGGTTAGGGTTAGGGTTAGGGTTAGGGTTAGGGTTAGGGTTAGGGTTAGGGTTAGGGTTAGGGTTAGGGTTAGGGTTAGGGTTAGGGTTAGGGTTAGGGTTAGGGTTAGGGTTAGGGTTAGGGTTAGGGTTAGGGTTAGGGTTAGGGTTAGGGTTAGGGTTAGGGTTAGGGTTAGGGTTAGGGTTAGGGTTAGGGTTAGGGTTAGGGTTAGGGTTAGGGTTAGGGTTAGGGTTAGGGTTAGGGTTAGGGTTAGGGTTAGGGTTAGGGTTAGGGTTAGGGTTAGGGTTAGGGTTAGGGTTAGGGTTAGGGTTAGGGTTAGGGTTAGGGTTAGGGTTAGGGTTAGGGTTAGGGTTAGGGTTAGGGTTAGGGTTAGGGTTAGGGTTAGGGTTAGGGTTAGGGTTAGGGTTAGGGTTAGGGTTAGGGTTAGGGTTAGGGTTAGGGTTAGGGTTAGGGTTAGGGTTAGGGTTAGGGTTAGGGTTAGGGTTAGGGTTAGGGTTAGGGTTAGGGTTAGGGTTAGGGTTAGGGTTAGGGTTAGGGTTAGGGTTAGGGTTAGGGTTAGGGTTAGGGTTAGGGTTAGGGTTAGGGTTAGGGTTAGGGTTAGGGTTAGGGTTAGGGTTAGGGTTAGGGTTAGGGTTAGGGTTAGGGTTAGGGTTAGGGTTAGGGTTAGGGTTAGGGTTAGGGTTAGGGTTAGGGTTAGGGTTAGGGTTAGGGTTAGGGTTAGGGTTAGGGTTAGGGTTAGGGTTAGGGTTAGGGTTAGGGTTAGGGTTAGGGTTAGGGTTAGGGTTAGGGTTAGGGTTAGGGTTAGGGTTAGGGTTAGGGTTAGGGTTAGGGTTAGGGTTAGGGTTAGGGTTAGGGTTAGGGTTAGGGTTAGGGTTAGGGTTAGGGTTAGGGTTAGGGTTAGGGTTAGGGTTAGGGTTAGGGTTAGGGTTAGGGTTAGGGTTAGGGTTAGGGTTAGGGTTAGGGTTAGGGTTAGGGTTAGGGTTAGGGTTAGGGTTAGGGTTAGGGTTAGGGTTAGGGTTAGGGTTAGGGTTAGGGTTAGGGTTAGGGTTAGGGTTAGGGTTAGGGTTAGGGTTAGGGTTAGGGTTAGGGTTAGGGTTAGGGTTAGGGTTAGGGTTAGGGTTAGGGTTAGGGTTAGGGTTAGGGTTAGGGTTAGGGTTAGGGTTAGGGTTAGGGTTAGGGTTAGGGTTAGGGTTAGGGTTAGGGTTAGGGTTAGGGTTAGGGTTAGGGTTAGGGTTAGGGTTAGGGTTAGGGTTAGGGTTAGGGTTAGGGTTAGGGTTAGGGTTAGGGTTAGGGTTAGGGTTAGGGTTAGGGTTAGGGTTAGGGTTAGGGTTAGGGTTAGGGTTAGGGTTAGGGTTAGGGTTAGGGTTAGGGTTAGGGTTAGGGTTAGGGTTAGGGTTAGGGTTAGGGTTAGGGTTAGGGTTAGGGTTAGGGTTAGGGTTAGGGTTAGGGTTAGGGTTAGGGTTAGGGTTAGGGTTAGGGTTAGGGTTAGGGTTAGGGTTAGGGTTAGGGTTAGGGTTAGGGTTAGGGTTAGGGTTAGGGTTAGGGTTAGGGTTAGGGTTAGGGTTAGGGTTAGGGTTAGGGTTAGGGTTAGGGTTAGGGTTAGGGTTAGGGTTAGGGTTAGGGTTAGGGTTAGGGTTAGGGTTAGGGTTAGGGTTAGGGTTAGGGTTAGGGTTAGGGTTAGGGTTAGGGTTAGGGTTAGGGTTAGGGTTAGGGTTAGGGTTAGGGTTAGGGTTAGGGTTAGGGTTAGGGTTAGGGTTAGGGTTAGGGTTAGGGTTAGGGTTAGGGTTAGGGTTAGGGTTAGGGTTAGGGTTAGGGTTAGGGTTAGGGTTAGGGTTAGGGTTAGGGTTAGGGTTAGGGTTAGGGTTAGGGTTAGGGTTAGGGTTAGGGTTAGGGTTAGGGTTAGGGTTAGGGTTAGGGTTAGGGTTAGGGTTAGGGTTAGGGTTAGGGTTAGGGTTAGGGTTAGGGTTAGGGTTAGGGTTAGGGTTAGGGTTAGGGTTAGGGTTAGGGTTAGGGTTAGGGTTAGGGTTAGGGTTAGGGTTAGGGTTAGGGTTAGGGTTAGGGTTAGGGTTAGGGTTAGGGTTAGGGTTAGGGTTAGGGTTAGGGTTAGGGTTAGGGTTAGGGTTAGGGTTAGGGTTAGGGTTAGGGTTAGGGTTAGGGTTAGGGTTAGGGTTAGGGTTAGGGTTAGGGTTAGGGTTAGGGTTAGGGTTAGGGTTAGGGTTAGGGTTAGGGTTAGGGTTAGGGTTAGGGTTAGGGTTAGGGTTAGGGTTAGGGTTAGGGTTAGGGTTAGGGTTAGGGTTAGGGTTAGGGTTAGGGTTAGGGTTAGGGTTAGGGTTAGGGTTAGGGTTAGGGTTAGGGTTAGGGTTAGGGTTAGGGTTAGGGTTAGGGTTAGGGTTAGGGTTAGGGTTAGGGTTAGGGTTAGGGTTAGGGTTAGGGTTAGGGTTAGGGTTAGGGTTAGGGTTAGGGTTAGGGTTAGGGTTAGGGTTAGGGTTAGGGTTAGGGTTAGGGTTAGGGTTAGGGTTAGGGTTAGGGTTAGGGTTAGGGTTAGGGTTAGGGTTAGGGTTAGGGTTAGGGTTAGGGTTAGGGTTAGGGTTAGGGTTAGGGTTAGGGTTAGGGTTAGGGTTAGGGTTAGGGTTAGGGTTAGGGTTAGGGTTAGGGTTAGGGTTAGGGTTAGGGTTAGGGTTAGGGTTAGGGTTAGGGTTAGGGTTAGGGTTAGGGTTAGGGTTAGGGTTAGGGTTAGGGTTAGGGTTAGGGTTAGGGTTAGGGTTAGGGTTAGGGTTAGGGTTAGGGTTAGGGTTAGGGTTAGGGTTAGGGTTAGGGTTAGGGTTAGGGTTAGGGTTAGGGTTAGGGTTAGGGTTAGGGTTAGGGTTAGGGTTAGGGTTAGGGTTAGGGTTAGGGTTAGGGTTAGGGTTAGGGTTAGGGTTAGGGTTAGGGTTAGGGTTAGGGTTAGGGTTAGGGTTAGGGTTAGGGTTAGGGTTAGGGTTAGGGTTAGGGTTAGGGTTAGGGTTAGGGTTAGGGTTAGGGTTAGGGTTAGGGTTAGGGTTAGGGTTAGGGTTAGGGTTAGGGTTAGGGTTAGGGTTAGGGTTAGGGTTAGGGTTAGGGTTAGGGTTA
>NC_140365.1:16095000-16140000 GCF_054491055.1 Hypomesus nipponensis | reverse complement strand
CCTAACCCTAACCCTAACCCTAACCCTAACCCTAACCCTAACCCTAACCCTAACCCTAACCCTAACCCTAACCCTAACCCTAACCCTAACCCTAACCCTAACCCTAACCCTAACCCTAACCCTACCCTAACCCTAACCCTAACCCTAACCCTAACCCTAACCCTAACCCTAACCCTAACCCTAACCCTAACCCTAACCCTAACCCTAACCCTAACCCTAACCCTAACCCTAACCCTAACCCTAACCCTAACCCTAACCCTAACCCTAACCCTAACCCTAACCCTAACCCTAACCCTAACCCTAACCCTAACCCTAACCCTAACCCTAACCCTAACCCTAACCCTAACCCTAACCCTAACCCTAACCCTAACCCTAACCCTAACCCTAACCCTAACCCTAACCCTAACCCTAACCCTAACCCTAACCCTAACCCTAACCCTAACCCTAACCCTAACCCTAACCCTAACCCTAACCCTAACCCTAACCCTAACCCTAACCCTAACCCTAACCCTAACCCTAACCCTAACCCTAACCCTAACCCTAACCCTAACCCTAACCCTAACCCTAACCCTAACCCTAACCCTAACCCTAACCCTAACCCTAACCCTAACCCTAACCCTAACCCTAACCCTAACCCTAACCCTAACCCTAACCCTAACCCTAACCCTAACCCTAACCCTAACCCTAACCCTAACCCTAACCCTAACCCTAACCCTAACCCTAACCCTAACCCTAACCCTAACCCTAACCCTAACCCTAACCCTAACCCTAACCCTAACCCTAACCCTAACCCTAACCCTAACCCTAACCCTAACCCTAACCCTAACCCTAACCCTAACCCTAACCCTAACCCTAACCCTAACCCTAACCCTAACCCTAACCCTAACCCTAACCCTAACCCTAACCCTAACCCTAACCCTAACCCTAACCCTAACCCTAACCCTAACCCTAACCCTAACCCTAACCCTAACCCTAACCCTAACCCTAACCCTAACCCTAACCCTAACCCTAACCCTAACCCTAACCCTAACCCTAACCCTAACCCTAACCCTAACCCTAACCCTAACCCTAACCCTAACCCTAACCCTAACCCTAACCCTAACCCTAACCCTAACCCTAACCCTAACCCTAACCCTAACCCTAACCCTAACCCTAACCCTAACCCTAACCCTAACCCTAACCCTAACCCTAACCCTAACCCTAACCCTAACCCTAACCCTAACCCTAACCCTAACCCTAACCCTAACCCTAACCCTAACCCTAACCCTAACCCTAACCCTAACCCTAACCCTAACCCTAACCCTAACCCTAACCCTAACCCTAACCCTAACCCTAACCCTAACCCTAACCCTAACCCTAACCCTAACCCTAACCCTAACCCTAACCCTAACCCTAACCCTAACCCTAACCCTAACCCTAACCCTAACCCTAACCCTAACCCTAACCCTAACCCTAACCCTAACCCTAACCCTAACCCTAACCCTAACCCTAACCCTAACCCTAACCCTAACCCTAACCCTAACCCTAACCCTAACCCTAACCCTAACCCTAACCCTAACCCTAACCCTAACCCTAACCCTAACCCTAACCCTAACCCTAACCCTAACCCTAACCCTAACCCTAACCCTAACCCTAACCCTAACCCTAACCCTAACCCTAACCCTAACCCTAACCCTAACCCTAACCCTAACCCTAACCCTAACCCTAACCCTAACCCTAACCCTAACCCTAACCCTAACCCTAACCCTAACCCTAACCCTAACCCTAACCCTAACCCTAACCCTAACCCTAACCCTAACCCTAACCCTAACCCTAACCCTAACCCTAACCCTAACCCTAACCCTAACCCTAACCCTAACCCTAACCCTAACCCTAACCCTAACCCTAACCCTAACCCTAACCCTAACCCTAACCCTAACCCTAACCCTAACCCTAACCCTAACCCTAACCCTAACCCTAACCCTAACCCTAACCCTAACCCTAACCCTAACCCTAACCCTAACCCTAACCCTAACCCTAACCCTAACCCTAACCCTAACCCTAACCCTAACCCTAACCCTAACCCTAACCCTAACCCTAACCCTAACCCTAACCCTAACCCTAACCCTAACCCTAACCCTAACCCTAACCCTAACCCTAACCCTAACCCTAACCCTAACCCTAACCCTAACCCTAACCCTAACCCTAACCCTAACCCTAACCCTAACCCTAACCCTAACCCTAACCCTAACCCTAACCCTAACCCTAACCCTAACCCTAACCCTAACCCTAACCCTAACCCTAACCCTAACCCTAACCCTAACCCTAACCCTAACCCTAACCCTAACCCTAACCCTAACCCTAACCCTAACCCTAACCCTAACCCTAACCCTAACCCTAACCCTAACCCTAACCCTAACCCTAACCCTAACCCTAACCCTAACCCTAACCCTAACCCTAACCCTAACCCTAACCCTAACCCTAACCCTAACCCTAACCCTAACCCTAACCCTAACCCTAACCCTAACCCTAACCCTAACCCTAACCCTAACCCTAACCCTAACCCTAACCCTAACCCTAACCCTAACCCTAACCCTAACCCTAACCCTAACCCTAACCCTAACCCTAACCCTAACCCTAACCCTAACCCTAACCCTAACCCTAACCCTAACCCTAACCCTAACCCTAACCCTAACCCTAACCCTAACCCTAACCCTAACCCTAACCCTAACCCTAACCCTAACCCTAACCCTAACCCTAACCCTAACCCTAACCCTAACCCTAACCCTAACCCTAACCCTAACCCTAACCCTAACCCTAACCCTAACCCTAACCCTAACCCTAACCCTAACCCTAACCCTAACCCTAACCCTAACCCTAACCCTAACCCTAACCCTAACCCTAACCCTAACCCTAACCCTAACCCTAACCCTAACCCTAACCCTAACCCTAACCCTAACCCTAACCCTAACCCTAACCCTAACCCTAACCCTAACCCTAACCCTAACCCTAACCCTAACCCTAACCCTAACCCTAACCCTAACCCTAACCCTAACCCTAACCCTAACCCTAACCCTAACCCTAACCCTAACCCTAACCCTAACCCTAACCCTAACCCTAACCCTAACCCTAACCCTAACCCTAACCCTAACCCTAACCCTAACCCTAACCCTAACCCTAACCCTAACCCTAACCCTAACCCTAACCCTAACCCTAACCCTAACCCTAACCCTAACCCTAACCCTAACCCTAACCCTAACCCTAACCCTAACCCTAACCCTAACCCTAACCCTAACCCTAACCCTAACCCTAACCCTAACCCTAACCCTAACCCTAACCCTAACCCTAACCCTAACCCTAACCCTAACCCTAACCCTAACCCTAACCCTAACCCTAACCCTAACCCTAACCCTAACCCTAACCCTAACCCTAACCCTAACCCTAACCCTAACCCTAACCCTAACCCTAACCCTAACCCTAACCCTAACCCTAACCCTAACCCTAACCCTAACCCTAACCCTAACCCTAACCCTAACCCTAACCCTAACCCTAACCCTAACCCTAACCCTAACCCTAACCCTAACCCTAACCCTAACCCTAACCCTAACCCTAACCCTAACCCTAACCCTAACCCTAACCCTAACCCTAACCCTAACCCTAACCCTAACCCTAACCCTAACCCTAACCCTAACCCTAACCCTAACCCTAACCCTAACCCTAACCCTAACCCTAACCCTAACCCTAACCCTAACCCTAACCCTAACCCTAACCCTAACCCTAACCCTAACCCTAACCCTAACCCTAACCCTAACCCTAACCCTAACCCTAACCCTAACCCTAACCCTAACCCTAACCCTAACCCTAACCCTAACCCTAACCCTAACCCTAACCCTAACCCTAACCCTAACCCTAACCCTAACCCTAACCCTAACCCTAACCCTAACCCTAACCCTAACCCTAACCCTAACCCTAACCCTAACCCTAACCCTAACCCTAACCCTAACCCTAACCCTAACCCTAACCCTAACCCTAACCCTAACCCTAACCCTAACCCTAACCCTAACCCTAACCCTAACCCTAACCCTAACCCTAACCCTAACCCTAACCCTAACCCTAACCCTAACCCTAACCCTAACCCTAACCCTAACCCTAACCCTAACCCTAACCCTAACCCTAACCCTAACCCTAACCCTAACCCTAACCCTAACCCTAACCCTAACCCTAACCCTAACCCTAACCCTAACCCTAACCCTAACCCTAACCCTAACCCTAACCCTAACCCTAACCCTAACCCTAACCCTAACCCTAACCCTAACCCTAACCCTAACCCTAACCCTAACCCTAACCCTAACCCTAACCCTAACCCTAACCCTAACCCTAACCCTAACCCTAACCCTAACCCTAACCCTAACCCTAACCCTAACCCTAACCCTAACCCTAACCCTAACCCTAACCCTAACCCTAACCCTAACCCTAACCCTAACCCTAACCCTAACCCTAACCCTAACCCTAACCCTAACCCTAACCCTAACCCTAACCCTAACCCTAACCCTAACCCTAACCCTAACCCTAACCCTAACCCTAACCCTAACCCTAACCCTAACCCTAACCCTAACCCTAACCCTAACCCTAACCCTAACCCTAACCCTAACCCTAACCCTAACCCTAACCCTAACCCTAACCCTAACCCTAACCCTAACCCTAACCCTAACCCTAACCCTAACCCTAACCCTAACCCTAACCCTAACCCTAACCCTAACCCTAACCCTAACCCTAACCCTAACCCTAACCCTAACCCTAACCCTAACCCTAACCCTAACCCTAACCCTAACCCTAACCCTAACCCTAACCCTAACCCTAACCCTAACCCTAACCCTAACCCTAACCCTAACCCTAACCCTAACCCTAACCCTAACCCTAACCCTAACCCTAACCCTAACCCTAACCCTAACCCTAACCCTAACCCTAACCCTAACCCTAACCCTAACCCTAACCCTAACCCTAACCCTAACCCTAACCCTAACCCTAACCCTAACCCTAACCCTAACCCTAACCCTAACCCTAACCCTAACCCTAACCCTAACCCTAACCCTAACCCTAACCCTAACCCTAACCCTAACCCTAACCCTAACCCTAACCCTAACCCTAACCCTAACCCTAACCCTAACCCTAACCCTAACCCTAACCCTAACCCTAACCCTAACCCTAACCCTAACCCTAACCCTAACCCTAACCCTAACCCTAACCCTAACCCTAACCCTAACCCTAACCCTAACCCTAACCCTAACCCTAACCCTAACCCTAACCCTAACCCTAACCCTAACCCTAACCCTAACCCTAACCCTAACCCTAACCCTAACCCTAACCCTAACCCTAACCCTAACCCTAACCCTAACCCTAACCCTAACCCTAACCCTAACCCTAACCCTAACCCTAACCCTAACCCTAACCCTAACCCTAACCCTAACCCTAACCCTAACCCTAACCCTAACCCTAACCCTAACCCTAACCCTAACCCTAACCCTAACCCTAACCCTAACCCTAACCCTAACCCTAACCCTAACCCTAACCCTAACCCTAACCCTAACCCTAACCCTAACCCTAACCCTAACCCTAACCCTAACCCTAACCCTAACCCTAACCCTAACCCTAACCCTAACCCTAACCCTAACCCTAACCCTAACCCTAACCCTAACCCTAACCCTAACCCTAACCCTAACCCTAACCCTAACCCTAACCCTAACCCTAACCCTAACCCTAACCCTAACCCTAACCCTAACCCTAACCCTAACCCTAACCCTAACCCTAACCCTAACCCTAACCCTAACCCTAACCCTAACCCTAACCCTAACCCTAACCCTAACCCTAACCCTAACCCTAACCCTAACCCTAACCCTAACCCTAACCCTAACCCTAACCCTAACCCTAACCCTAACCCTAACCCTAACCCTAACCCTAACCCTAACCCTAACCCTAACCCTAACCCTAACCCTAACCCTAACCCTAACCCTAACCCTAACCCTAACCCTAACCCTAACCCTAACCCTAACCCTAACCCTAACCCTAACCCTAACCCTAACCCTAACCCTAACCCTAACCCTAACCCTAACCCTAACCCTAACCCTAACCCTAACCCTAACCCTAACCCTAACCCTAACCCTAACCCTAACCCTAACCCTAACCCTAACCCTAACCCTAACCCTAACCCTAACCCTAACCCTAACCCTAACCCTAACCCTAACCCTAACCCTAACCCTAACCCTAACCCTAACCCTAACCCTAACCCTAACCCTAACCCTAACCCTAACCCTAACCCTAACCCTAACCCTAACCCTAACCCTAACCCTAACCCTAACCCTAACCCTAACCCTAACCCTAACCCTAACCCTAACCCTAACCCTAACCCTAACCCTAACCCTAACCCTAACCCTAACCCTAACCCTAACCCTAACCCTAACCCTAACCCTAACCCTAACCCTAACCCTAACCCTAACCCTAACCCTAACCCTAACCCTAACCCTAACCCTAACCCTAACCCTAACCCTAACCCTAACCCTAACCCTAACCCTAACCCTAACCCTAACCCTAACCCTAACCCTAACCCTAACCCTAACCCTAACCCTAACCCTAACCCTAACCCTAACCCTAACCCTAACCCTAACCCTAACCCTAACCCTAACCCTAACCCTAACCCTAACCCTAACCCTAACCCTAACCCTAACCCTAACCCTAACCCTAACCCTAACCCTAACCCTAACCCTAACCCTAACCCTAACCCTAACCCTAACCCTAACCCTAACCCTAACCCTAACCCTAACCCTAACCCTAACCCTAACCCTAACCCTAACCCTAACCCTAACCCTAACCCTAACCCTAACCCTAACCCTAACCCTAACCCTAACCCTAACCCTAACCCTAACCCTAACCCTAACCCTAACCCTAACCCTAACCCTAACCCTAACCCTAACCCTAACCCTAACCCTAACCCTAACCCTAACCCTAACCCTAACCCTAACCCTAACCCTAACCCTAACCCTAACCCTAACCCTAACCCTAACCCTAACCCTAACCCTAACCCTAACCCTAACCCTAACCCTAACCCTAACCCTAACCCTAACCCTAACCCTAACCCTAACCCTAACCCTAACCCTAACCCTAACCCTAACCCTAACCCTAACCCTAACCCTAACCCTAACCCTAACCCTAACCCTAACCCTAACCCTAACCCTAACCCTAACCCTAACCCTAACCCTAACCCTAACCCTAACCCTAACCCTAACCCTAACCCTAACCCTAACCCTAACCCTAACCCTAACCCTAACCCTAACCCTAACCCTAACCCTAACCCTAACCCTAACCCTAACCCTAACCCTAACCCTAACCCTAACCCTAACCCTAACCCTAACCCTAACCCTAACCCTAACCCTAACCCTAACCCTAACCCTAACCCTAACCCTAACCCTAACCCTAACCCTAACCCTAACCCTAACCCTAACCCTAACCCTAACCCTAACCCTAACCCTAACCCTAACCCTAACCCTAACCCTAACCCTAACCCTAACCCTAACCCTAACCCTAACCCTAACCCTAACCCTAACCCTAACCCTAACCCTAACCCTAACCCTAACCCTAACCCTAACCCTAACCCTAACCCTAACCCTAACCCTAACCCTAACCCTAACCCTAACCCTAACCCTAACCCTAACCCTAACCCTAACCCTAACCCTAACCCTAACCCTAACCCTAACCCTAACCCTAACCCTAACTGTACTTTTCATTTTACCTCCGGGGGCCCCGGACCCCCCCGGGCCCCCCCGAGGGCCCCCCGGCCCCCCCCGACCCCATCGACCCCTCCCACTTCACTTTACTTTTCATTTTACCTCCGGGGGCCCCGGACCCCCCCGGGCCCCCCCGAGGGCCCCCCGGCCCCCCCCGACCCCATCGACCCCTCCCACTTCAATTTACTTTTCATTTTACCTCCGGGTGCCCCGGACCCCCACGAGCCCCCCGGGGGCCCCCGGGTCCCCCCTCCCTCAGCCAAACCCCCCCCCCCCCCCCCCAGCTGGGGGACCCTGGACCTCTACCCTTCTTGAGCGGAGGCCCCGACACCATTGGTGCCTGGCCCTGCCCAGTCCTTTGGACTGACAGGCCGGGGGGCCCAATGGCTTTCACAAGGCCCCCCTTCACTACAGGGGGGCCATGGACCTCTACCCTTCTGGGCGGAGGCCCCGACACCATTGGTGTCTGGGTCCACCCTTCACCGCCATTCCGGACTGGCAGGTCAGGGGACCCATTTATTTTCACAGGGGCCCCTTCCCCATTTGTGTTAGGGGGACTCTGGACCTCTCCACATTGTATTGGGGGGACAGTCCGAGCCCCCCTCCCGTCTCTGGGTTGGGGCCCTGGCACTCAGGATGCCAGTCACCGATCGCTCTGCCATCAAGGCCAACAGATCAGATCAATCTCCGCTGGGACCCGAGTCAATCCCCTCCTCGACGCTACCATTCTCATCTTCGGTTTCTCCACCGCAGAACATTACCCATCAACCTTTGCTGATGGCTATCATTTGCATACTGCTCCCCTCCAACCAATCAGATTTCTCACCGATTTAACGTTTGCTACCTCTTTGAATGGGGTCCTCCCGGCATTGCTGTACTGCCATCCGGATCCCTCGACAGGCCTCTGACGGGTTTTCCAGACCAGACCGTGTTTTCCACGTTTGGTGAGTATGGTTTTACGAGGTATAGTTAGCGTCGGTAGAAGATTGGTGGGTCCAGTGGTTTAGCACAATGGGACATATTCCCAGGACTCACCCGCCGGCAAACCTAGGCCCTAGCCGCTGGTAGAAGCTTGTAGGGAGTTCCAAGGCTCAATAGGAGCCTTACCTCCCTTCCGCCAGCACTCTCCTCAGCCCATGCTGGGCAGGCTGCGACAGGGGCAGCTTGTCTGGATGGGCGGGAGACCTCCCCAGCCCACGCTGGGCAGGCTGCGACAGGGGCAGCTTGCCTGGGTGGACGGGAGAAGTCCTTAGCCCCCCGTTGGGCAGGCTGCGACAGGAGCAGTCTGTCACGGTGGGCGGGAGACCCCCTCAACCCATGCTGGGTGAGCTGCGACAGGGGCAGCTTGTCTGGATGGGCTGGGGGTCGACCCACTCTGGGCAGGCTGCGATCACAAGCAGTCTGTCTGGGTAAGTGGTTCTTCAGGCCCTCTCCGGGCAGGCTGTGGTAACCTCGCGGTGTTAACAAGCAGTCTGTTTGGGTGGGCAGGTAAGTATGCGGCCCTCCTGGGTCCCATTTGGGACAGCACGCAGGATGTGGTGGTCCAGGGCGAAGGACCTTGATCGCAGCCCAGTCTTTTACGGGGTTTAGCCCCACTCACACACCACTGCACTACACCTTTGACTGATTCTGATCATCACCCTCTAGCCCAAGGGGTGTGATCAAACCCATACCCCAGGATACGCTTTTGCCTCCCTGGTTTTTAGCATTGTTCACTTCCCCATGAGAAATTTCTTCTCTTGGATGAGTCCTCTTGCACAGTTTATTGTGCTTCCTTCTGGGTAACATTTCTACCCCAACATTTTCCGTTGGAGCAAGCAGTGGGCAGGTTCCCAGGTAAGAACTGCACATATTAGCGATTTACCTTAGCTCAGCATTCATATTGTAAAATTTAGCCTCTCAATTTTATTAGCATTAGCTTAACAACAAAAAAAAAAAAAAAAAAAAAAAAAAAAAAAAAATAGCATTAGCTTAGCATAAAATTTTAAATTTTTAATAAAAAAATTTTTTTGAAAAAGATTTTTTTGCACTAAAATGATCCCAAAACATCCAAAATCACCAAAAAAATAATCTTACTCAAAAATAAGTCTTCCTTAGGCAAATTTCTATTCCCTTCCACTACAAACACCCAATCACACCCACATTATCCTTCTTCCCAACGGCCTCTACCCAAAAACTTCTTACATTTCTAAAAATAACAACTTAAAAAGAGATCACCCTTAGTCCAAGAGTTATCCCATTCCACTCCAATACCCAATCACCCTCACTTCCTCCCCACACCACTCTTACTCCAACAGCCCCCACTCAATCCTTATAAATTATCCCCAGTTCAGATCTCCAGCTTTGAATGTTCACTTGGGTACTCGGACTATGGACCTTTTCTCGATAGACTGGACTTACTAGGACTCTCAGGACCTATTATACTACCAATTGGTTTGGAATCACACACTGGGGATTTGATCAACCCTGGTGGGCCTGCCTAGGGGAGGGTGTCTAGTGTTTCGAAGGCCGAAACGCCCAATGATCCTAGGTATACTACTGATGATGTGATTCCTCTATTTCGAATCCACGTAGGATATTTACTTTCACCGAACTGGACTTCAACCGACCTATACACTATGACCTGGCAGTCAGTCTCCACCAAGTTCAGACAACAGTGATTCAACTCATATTACCCTACCCAATAAGTCCTCCATTCTACTGCAATTCACCTATTCTGACATTTACCAATCCAATATCCTTCAGTCTCAACTCGCTAGATCACTAGATTAATACTGGCCATGGACAGGAACTCATGCCTAAATCTAAAACTCTGAACCCATAACCTTGGACTAAATACCTCACCTTAACCTAAGGGCTTCAGACCTAAACACAACCCCTAAACACTAACCCTTGGAACACACCTAAACCCAACCCTTTTTATGGCTTCGGATTTACCCCAACCCTACCCTCACCCTAACCTCAACCCTTTGGAACACACCTAAACCCAACCCCCCTTTTTATGACTTTGGATTTACCCCAACCCTACCCTCACCCTAACCTCAACCCTTTGGAACACACCTAAACCCAACCCCCCTTTTTATGACTTTGGATTTACCCCAACCCTATCTTCACCCTAACCTCAACCCTTTGGAAAACACCTAAACCCAACCCCCCTTTTTATGACTTTGGATTTACCCCAACCCTATCTTCACCCTAACCTCAACCCTTTGGAAAACACCTAAACCCAACCCCTTTTTATAACTTTGGATTGACCCGAACCCAATTCCTCATCCTACCCCAACCCATGCCCAGCCCCAACCCCCTCTATATTCCACCCTAACAACTCTGTATACTCTTCCCTCCTCCTCCTTTCTTCCCCCCCCCCCCCCCCCCCCCCCCCCACCCACCCATTTTGCCCTCTCCCACCGTCCTGAGCTCCCCCCTTAGGACAGGTGGGTAGAGACTGACTAAGCCCTGTGGGCAACAGTTTTCCTCGCCCCGTGGGTGTCGACTCTGTATAGTCTTCCCTCTCCTACTCACGCTCTCTCCCCTACTCTCACACCCCCTTCTCCTACCCTACCACCCCTTTTATACCCTCTCCTCCCATCCTGGAGATCTCTCTTTGGATGGTGGGTAGAGACTGACTAAGCCCTGTGGGCAACAGTGTCCCTCGCCTCGTGGTTGCTGGCTCTGTATGGTCAATTTCCCTCCCCTTTCCCAATACTTTCATCAGCTCCCATCTAATCCTTCCAATCGTCACTATCATTGGACCCCTAACGGACCGGACCTACCGTTTCCCTGTCCTTCAGTCTAAAAAGTCTCCGGACACCGGTTACCTCTCAACCCCTGACGGGCAGTGGTACTCAGACTGATTTCTGCTATGGATGTAGACCAAGATTCAATGTCTCAATTGGACTTTAACAGAGATATTTATACGATCCCAAAGTCTTCGGACACCAGCAGTTCCAAGCCCTGGTGGTTGGAACACTATTGTACGGATCACCACTTCTCTTTTACCTTTACCAGGAGATGGGGTGAGTGAGATTCAAGCGCGAGTGCCTTCGTGGGGTCTCACCTTAACTGTGGTCCCGTCGGGGTCCCACAGGGTGTTTCCTCGTTAATGCTACCACACCTAACCCTAACCCTAACCCTAACCCTAACCCTAACCCTAACCCTAACCCTAACCCTAACCCTAACCCTAACACCATAGACAATAGATACACTTTATTTTATGTCTAAACAATTTTATTGAGACATTTTAGAAGTACTTTTAGCAGTTTTAGCGGTTTTACTTTTTATAAGGAGTATGGAAGTGGGACCGACACAAACAGGAAACGGGAGAAACCAACCCAAAAGCCTGAATGTCCCACTGGCCAAAATTTATTTTAAACTTCTCCAAGCTCTGCATCATACAGAGATCCTGGATGACTCTATTGCTAAGGGATCCTGTCCAAGAGGGATGCAGAGGCAGGTTAATAAATTAACAACTTTTATTAAACCTGCGTCCCCCTCACTTGATACCACCAGTAAGGTGAAAAACAACACCAACAAATGGTTAGAGGGGAACTTGGAAATTTTAAAGTGTCATTATGATAATATGCTGGTCTTTTTACTGGGTGACCTACCTGGGATGGATGAGGAGGCTCTTCGAGTGGCGGTGGGCTGGGGAAGGTTGAGATACAAACGCAAATTCACAACAACATCAGTGGAAACATTGCGGGAATTACTCACCTCTCCAGGAGAAAATCCATCTTCTCCAGCCCTCCGGCCGATGGGTCCGGAGGACTTCCCACCATTGCCTGCATCCTTGGATAGGGGGGTCCTAACTCTAACAGAGGAAGATCCCGACACCAGTGTGGTCACCCAGGGGGATGGATACTTACCTTGGGTAGGGATGAGGGAAACTTCAGAGGTCTCTGGAACATCTCCTGTGGGGAAAACAAACAACAACAAATGGTCACATGGGTTAAACACAACTGGAACTACCTTACCTACCTTTGAGGAGGCCCTGAACAACACATCTGGGGCCTTTGAAATGGTGAGGGAGAGGGTCCAAGTTGCCCCCAGTAGTGGCATTGAGGTGGCAATTAGCCTGGCTATTGCCAGCCCACCCCCAACAGCGGAGACCATTCTCTCTCCCAAGGTGCTGTTGACTCGGTTGAGTGACACAGAGGTGGGCCTAAGGGGTCCTAATCCCACCCTGACCCCAAATCCTTACCCCAACCCTCCCTTCCCTACATTTAACCCTCCCCCCTCCCCAAACCCCATGGTGGAGGACAGGGGACTTAACCCCTCCCTGATCCCTTATCCTAAACCCAACCCCTCCTTTTCCATACCTCACCCCAACCCTCCCTCCTCCCCCCTCCCCCTTCCCCTTGACCCTACTTACCGTCACGCTCTCAGCCAGTCACAGCCGGGGGTCCCTCCCCGGGAGGAGCCGGTGGTCCATCCAACCTGTTGGAGGAAAATACAAGAATGGCAGTTAGATGTAGTGAAACCCATAGTGGTAGTGGGGGACAACAATCTCTCGGCTATCCCTACTTTTAAGGATGATCTTATCCAGGTTGACAGTTTTCCAGGGGCAAACTGCCATCATTTAAGAGGGGTACTGGAGAAGTTGACACCAAACTCTAATACAGAGCACGTCATCCTGTCAGTGGGGATGGTTAACTGTCTCGATAGACAAAAAACCACGACCACCGTGAAGCAACTGCAGCAGCTTGGGAAAACCTGCCAAAAACAATTTCCCAAAGCCGTTATCTACGTGCCATTCATTAATTTCTCAGACAGATTGGCCAAAGACCAGCAAAAATTATTTGACGCTTTTAACTTTTATGTTGATAATAAATCTCCTTTTCAAACATTACCTGAGATGGATAGACTCCAATTCCAGGTAACAGGACGGGATCCAGTTCTCTGGACCTCCGAAACCGCAGACAAAATGCTAAAATTATGGATTAGTGACTTATTAATATAAACATTTAAAGGTTGTATACCCCCTGCTGTCTTCCGGTTGGGAGGTGAGGGATTCCTGGGGAAAGAGACAAAAAGTGATTACACAATACCAGGAATCAGAAAAAGAGTGTATATATGCACATACCTTCTTACCTTCGATACTTACCTGTGATGACCAGTGGGGGGCAGAAGAGTTCCTGTAGGATTAAAAAAGCAAAAAAAGATCAACACAGATCAAAAGTATGGGGTATTTTACTATTTACTTACCTGAAATACTTACCTACTAGGATACCTACCTTGATGGGAATATTTTAATCCTCCTCTTCACCTTCTTTTATGGGGACAAAAAAATCATTAAATAAAAACACAGGAACTTGTGCCAGTGCAACTCCAGTCCAACATTGGGCTGAGACCTGTCTCCAAACCTAACCCAGCCAGAGCCTTGTACAGTGTTTTATTTTTTGATAAATATTTTTAATTCCCCCCTATTTTTATCTTTTGAGGTTTTAAGATAGGAATTAAGGTATTGGTAACTTTTTACTAAGAAAGTGTTGGGCCAATTAAGCCTTAATTGAACACAAGAGGGTGTGAGAGGGGTATGGCAGATTGGCCAATGAGGAACCACAGGAAGTGGCCAAGCCCCCTCCCCTCTTCCACTACTTAATTTCCTGTCTGCCTCACCCAACTCAGTTCTCCTCTGAGGAAGCCTTGAGAAGGTGAAACGTTAGGAGCTCCTTCTTTTATTCTTTTACTCTCTTACTCTTTTATTCTTTTATGGGGGGCAAAAACTTTTAGAGTGCATTTTAAACTATGGTTTTATTCAGAGTGGTTTTAGTCCATCTTTGAATCCTTTTTTAGTCCTTTGTTTTAAACAAACAGTTGCATATATTTGCACCCAGCACTTGGCACTTTAGCAGGGGAAAGAACCCTGTTCGGTTTAGTTCCCTCTTTGTGTGGGGTGAGTGTGTGTGTGTGTGGGTGTGTGGTGCACTTACCTTATTCCTGGTTTGGAACCTTTTGTTCAAAAGCACAGTGTGCAGTTCTACAGGGACTTTCCAAGGAAGGGGCCATCTTCACCTTGCACAGGTGCCATTGGGGCAAAGAAAGACAACCCTTTTTAGTAAGGGCTCTTTTTAGAAAGGCTTTTCTAAAGGCCATAATTTTCTATATGCAATAAAAGGACTGAATATGAGAACACCATAGACAATAGATACACTTTATTTTATGTCTAAACAATTTTATTGAGACATTTTAGAAGTACTTTTAGCAGTTTTAGCGGTTTTACTTTTTATAAGGAGTATGGAAGTGGGACCGACACAAACAGGAAACGGGAGAAACCAACCCAAAAGCCTGAATGTCCCACTGGCCAAAATTTATTTTAAACTTCTCCAAGCTCTGCATCATACAGAGATCCTGGATGACTCTATTGCTAAGGGATCCTGTCCAAGAGGGATGCAGAGGCAGGTTAATAAATTAACAACTTTTATTAAACCTGCGTCCCCCTCACTTGATACCACCAGTAAGGTGAAAAACAACACCAACAAATGGTTAGAGGGGAACTTGGAAATTTTAAAGTGTCATTATGATAATATGCTGGTCTTTTTACTGGGTGACCTACCTGGGATGGATGAGGAGGCTCTTCGAGTGGCGGTGGGCTGGGGAAGGTTGAGATACAAACGCAAATTCACAACAACATCAGTGGAAACATTGCGGGAATTACTCACCTCTCCAGGAGAAAATCCATCTTCTCCAGCCCTCCGGCCGATGGGTCCGGAGGACTTCCCACCATTGCCTGCATCCTTGGATAGGGGGGTCCTAACTCTAACAGAGGAAGATCCCGACACCAGTGTGGTCACCCAGGGGGATGGATACTTACCTTGGGTAGGGATGAGGGAAACTTCAGAGGTCTCTGGAACATCTCCTGTGGGGAAAACAAACAACAACAAATGGTCACATGGGTTAAACACAACTGGAACTACCTTACCTACCTTTGAGGAGGCCCTGAACAACACATCTGGGGCCTTTGAAATGGTGAGGGAGAGGGTCCAAGTTGCCCCCAGTAGTGGCATTGAGGTGGCAATTAGCCTGGCTATTGCCAGCCCACCCCCAACAGCGGAGACCATTCTCTCTCCCAAGGTGCTGTTGACTCGGTTGAGTGACACAGAGGTGGGCCTAAGGGGTCCTAATCCCACCCTGACCCCAAATCCTTACCCCAACCCTCCCTTCCCTACATTTAACCCTCCCCCCTCCCCAAACCCCATGGTGGAGGACAGGGGACTTAACCCCTCCCTGATCCCTTATCCTAAACCCAACCCCTCCTTTTCCATACCTCACCCCAACCCTCCCTCCTCCCCCCTCCCCCTTCCCCTTGACCCTACTTACCGTCACGCTCTCAGCCAGTCACAGCCGGGGGTCCCTCCCCGGGAGGAGCCGGTGGTCCATCCAACCTGTTGGAGGAAAATACAAGAATGGCAGTTAGATGTAGTGAAACCCATAGTGGTAGTGGGGGACAACAATCTCTCGGCTATCCCTACTTTTAAGGATGATCTTATCCAGGTTGACAGTTTTCCAGGGGCAAACTGCCATCATTTAAGAGGGGTACTGGAGAAGTTGACACCAAACTCTAATACAGAGCACGTCATCCTGTCAGTGGGGATGGTTAACTGTCTCGATAGACAAAAAACCACGACCACCGTGAAGCAACTGCAGCAGCTTGGGAAAACCTGCCAAAAACAATTTCCCAAAGCCGTTATCTACGTGCCATTCATTAATTTCTCAGACAGATTGGCCAAAGACCAGCAAAAATTATTTGACGCTTTTAACTTTTATGTTGATAATAAATCTCCTTTTCAAACATTACCTGAGATGGATAGACTCCAATTCCAGGTAACAGGACGGGATCCAGTTCTCTGGACCTCCGAAACCGCAGACAAAATGCTAAAATTATGGATTAGTGACTTATTAATATAAACATTTAAAGGTTGTATACCCCCTGCTGTCTTCCGGTTGGGAGGTGAGGGATTCCTGGGGAAAGAGACAAAAAGTGATTACACAATACCAGGAATCAGAAAAAGAGTGTATATATGCACATACCTTCTTACCTTCGATACTTACCTGTGATGACCAGTGGGGGGCAGAAGAGTTCCTGTAGGATTAAAAAAGCAAAAAAAGATCAACACAGATCAAAAGTATGGGGTATTTTACTATTTACTTACCTGAAATACTTACCTACTAGGATACCTACCTTGATGGGAATATTTTAATCCTCCTCTTCACCTTCTTTTATGGGGACAAAAAAATCATTAAATAAAAACACAGGAACTTGTGCCAGTGCAACTCCAGTCCAACATTGGGCTGAGACCTGTCTCCAAACCTAACCCAGCCAGAGCCTTGTACAGTGTTTTATTTTTTGATAAATATTTTTAATTCCCCCCTATTTTTATCTTTTGAGGTTTTAAGATAGGAATTAAGGTATTGGTAACTTTTTACTAAGAAAGTGTTGGGCCAATTAAGCCTTAATTGAACACAAGAGGGTGTGAGAGGGGTATGGCAGATTGGCCAATGAGGAACCACAGGAAGTGGCCAAGCCCCCTCCCCTCTTCCACTACTTAATTTCCTGTCTGCCTCACCCAACTCAGTTCTCCTCTGAGGAAGCCTTGAGAAGGTGAAACGTTAGGAGCTCCTTCTTTTATTCTTTTACTCTCTTACTCTTTTATTCTTTTATGGGGGGCAAAAACTTTTAGAGTGCATTTTAAACTATGGTTTTATTCAGAGTGGTTTTAGTCCATCTTTGAATCCTTTTTTAGTCCTTTGTTTTAAACAAACAGTTGCATATATTTGCACCCAGCACTTGGCACTTTAGCAGGGGAAAGAACCCTGTTCGGTTTAGTTCCCTCTTTGTGTGGGGTGAGTGTGTGTGTGTGTGGGTGTGTGGTGCACTTACCTTATTCCTGGTTTGGAACCTTTTGTTCAAAAGCACAGTGTGCAGTTCTACAGGGACTTTCCAAGGAAGGGGCCATCTTCACCTTGCACAGGTGCCATTGGGGCAAAGAAAGACAACCCTTTTTAGTAAGGGCTCTTTTTAGAAAGGCTTTTCTAAAGGCCATAATTTTCTATATGCAATAAAAGGACTGAATATGAGAACACCATAGACAATAGATACACTTTATTTTATGTCTAAACAATTTTATTGAGACATTTTAGAAGTACTTTTAGCAGTTTTAGCGGTTTTACTTTTTATAAGGAGTATGGAAGTGGGACCGACACAAACAGGAAACGGGAGAAACCAACCCAAAAGCCTGAATGTCCCACTGGCCAAAATTTATTTTAAACTTCTCCAAGCTCTGCATCATACAGAGATCCTGGATGACTCTATTGCTAAGGGATCCTGTCCAAGAGGGATGCAGAGGCAGGTTAATAAATTAACAACTTTTATTAAACCTGCGTCCCCCTCACTTGATACCACCAGTAAGGTGAAAAACAACACCAACAAATGGTTAGAGGGGAACTTGGAAATTTTAAAGTGTCATTATGATAATATGCTGGTCTTTTTACTGGGTGACCTACCTGGGATGGATGAGGAGGCTCTTCGAGTGGCGGTGGGCTGGGGAAGGTTGAGATACAAACGCAAATTCACAACAACATCAGTGGAAACATTGCGGGAATTACTCACCTCTCCAGGAGAAAATCCATCTTCTCCAGCCCTCCGGCCGATGGGTCCGGAGGACTTCCCACCATTGCCTGCATCCTTGGATAGGGGGGTCCTAACTCTAACAGAGGAAGATCCCGACACCAGTGTGGTCACCCAGGGGGATGGATACTTACCTTGGGTAGGGATGAGGGAAACTTCAGAGGTCTCTGGAACATCTCCTGTGGGGAAAACAAACAACAACAAATGGTCACATGGGTTAAACACAACTGGAACTACCTTACCTACCTTTGAGGAGGCCCTGAACAACACATCTGGGGCCTTTGAAATGGTGAGGGAGAGGGTCCAAGTTGCCCCCAGTAGTGGCATTGAGGTGGCAATTAGCCTGGCTATTGCCAGCCCACCCCCAACAGCGGAGACCATTCTCTCTCCCAAGGTGCTGTTGACTCGGTTGAGTGACACAGAGGTGGGCCTAAGGGGTCCTAATCCCACCCTGACCCCAAATCCTTACCCCAACCCTCCCTTCCCTACATTTAACCCTCCCCCCTCCCCAAACCCCATGGTGGAGGACAGGGGACTTAACCCCTCCCTGATCCCTTATCCTAAACCCAACCCCTCCTTTTCCATACCTCACCCCAACCCTCCCTCCTCCCCCCTCCCCCTTCCCCTTGACCCTACTTACCGTCACGCTCTCAGCCAGTCACAGCCGGGGGTCCCTCCCCGGGAGGAGCCGGTGGTCCATCCAACCTGTTGGAGGAAAATACAAGAATGGCAGTTAGATGTAGTGAAACCCATAGTGGTAGTGGGGGACAACAATCTCTCGGCTATCCCTACTTTTAAGGATGATCTTATCCAGGTTGACAGTTTTCCAGGGGCAAACTGCCATCATTTAAGAGGGGTACTGGAGAAGTTGACACCAAACTCTAATACAGAGCACGTCATCCTGTCAGTGGGGATGGTTAACTGTCTCGATAGACAAAAAACCACGACCACCGTGAAGCAACTGCAGCAGCTTGGGAAAACCTGCCAAAAACAATTTCCCAAAGCCGTTATCTACGTGCCATTCATTAATTTCTCAGACAGATTGGCCAAAGACCAGCAAAAATTATTTGACGCTTTTAACTTTTATGTTGATAATAAATCTCCTTTTCAAACATTACCTGAGATGGATAGACTCCAATTCCAGGTAACAGGACGGGATCCAGTTCTCTGGACCTCCGAAACCGCAGACAAAATGCTAAAATTATGGATTAGTGACTTATTAATATAAACATTTAAAGGTTGTATACCCCCTGCTGTCTTCCGGTTGGGAGGTGAGGGATTCCTGGGGAAAGAGACAAAAAGTGATTACACAATACCAGGAATCAGAAAAAGAGTGTATATATGCACATACCTTCTTACCTTCGATACTTACCTGTGATGACCAGTGGGGGGCAGAAGAGTTCCTGTAGGATTAAAAAAGCAAAAAAAGATCAACACAGATCAAAAGTATGGGGTATTTTACTATTTACTTACCTGAAATACTTACCTACTAGGATACCTACCTTGATGGGAATATTTTAATCCTCCTCTTCACCTTCTTTTATGGGGACAAAAAAATCATTAAATAAAAACACAGGAACTTGTGCCAGTGCAACTCCAGTCCAACATTGGGCTGAGACCTGTCTCCAAACCTAACCCAGCCAGAGCCTTGTACAGTGTTTTATTTTTTGATAAATATTTTTAATTCCCCCCTATTTTTATCTTTTGAGGTTTTAAGATAGGAATTAAGGTATTGGTAACTTTTTACTAAGAAAGTGTTGGGCCAATTAAGCCTTAATTGAACACAAGAGGGTGTGAGAGGGGTATGGCAGATTGGCCAATGAGGAACCACAGGAAGTGGCCAAGCCCCCTCCCCTCTTCCACTACTTAATTTCCTGTCTGCCTCACCCAACTCAGTTCTCCTCTGAGGAAGCCTTGAGAAGGTGAAACGTTAGGAGCTCCTTCTTTTATTCTTTTACTCTCTTACTCTTTTATTCTTTTATGGGGGGCAAAAACTTTTAGAGTGCATTTTAAACTATGGTTTTATTCAGAGTGGTTTTAGTCCATCTTTGAATCCTTTTTTAGTCCTTTGTTTTAAACAAACAGTTGCATATATTTGCACCCAGCACTTGGCACTTTAGCAGGGGAAAGAACCCTGTTCGGTTTAGTTCCCTCTTTGTGTGGGGTGAGTGTGTGTGTGTGTGGGTGTGTGGTGCACTTACCTTATTCCTGGTTTGGAACCTTTTGTTCAAAAGCACAGTGTGCAGTTCTACAGGGACTTTCCAAGGAAGGGGCCATCTTCACCTTGCACAGGTGCCATTGGGGCAAAGAAAGACAACCCTTTTTAGTAAGGGCTCTTTTTAGAAAGGCTTTTCTAAAGGCCATAATTTTCTATATGCAATAAAAGGACTGAATATGAGAACACCATAGACAATAGATACACTTTATTTTATGTCTAAACAATTTTATTGAGACATTTTAGAAGTACTTTTAGCAGTTTTAGCGGTTTTACTTTTTATAAGGAGTATGGAAGTGGGACCGACACAAACAGGAAACGGGAGAAACCAACCCAAAAGCCTGAATGTCCCACTGGCCAAAATTTATTTTAAACTTCTCCAAGCTCTGCATCATACAGAGATCCTGGATGACTCTATTGCTAAGGGATCCTGTCCAAGAGGGATGCAGAGGCAGGTTAATAAATTAACAACTTTTATTAAACCTGCGTCCCCCTCACTTGATACCACCAGTAAGGTGAAAAACAACACCAACAAATGGTTAGAGGGGAACTTGGAAATTTTAAAGTGTCATTATGATAATATGCTGGTCTTTTTACTGGGTGACCTACCTGGGATGGATGAGGAGGCTCTTCGAGTGGCGGTGGGCTGGGGAAGGTTGAGATACAAACGCAAATTCACAACAACATCAGTGGAAACATTGCGGGAATTACTCACCTCTCCAGGAGAAAATCCATCTTCTCCAGCCCTCCGGCCGATGGGTCCGGAGGACTTCCCACCATTGCCTGCATCCTTGGATAGGGGGGTCCTAACTCTAACAGAGGAAGATCCCGACACCAGTGTGGTCACCCAGGGGGATGGATACTTACCTTGGGTAGGGATGAGGGAAACTTCAGAGGTCTCTGGAACATCTCCTGTGGGGAAAACAAACAACAACAAATGGTCACATGGGTTAAACACAACTGGAACTACCTTACCTACCTTTGAGGAGGCCCTGAACAACACATCTGGGGCCTTTGAAATGGTGAGGGAGAGGGTCCAAGTTGCCCCCAGTAGTGGCATTGAGGTGGCAATTAGCCTGGCTATTGCCAGCCCACCCCCAACAGCGGAGACCATTCTCTCTCCCAAGGTGCTGTTGACTCGGTTGAGTGACACAGAGGTGGGCCTAAGGGGTCCTAATCCCACCCTGACCCCAAATCCTTACCCCAACCCTCCCTTCCCTACATTTAACCCTCCCCCCTCCCCAAACCCCATGGTGGAGGACAGGGGACTTAACCCCTCCCTGATCCCTTATCCTAAACCCAACCCCTCCTTTTCCATACCTCACCCCAACCCTCCCTCCTCCCCCCTCCCCCTTCCCCTTGACCCTACTTACCGTCACGCTCTCAGCCAGTCACAGCCGGGGGTCCCTCCCCGGGAGGAGCCGGTGGTCCATCCAACCTGTTGGAGGAAAATACAAGAATGGCAGTTAGATGTAGTGAAACCCATAGTGGTAGTGGGGGACAACAATCTCTCGGCTATCCCTACTTTTAAGGATGATCTTATCCAGGTTGACAGTTTTCCAGGGGCAAACTGCCATCATTTAAGAGGGGTACTGGAGAAGTTGACACCAAACTCTAATACAGAGCACGTCATCCTGTCAGTGGGGATGGTTAACTGTCTCGATAGACAAAAAACCACGACCACCGTGAAGCAACTGCAGCAGCTTGGGAAAACCTGCCAAAAACAATTTCCCAAAGCCGTTATCTACGTGCCATTCATTAATTTCTCAGACAGATTGGCCAAAGACCAGCAAAAATTATTTGACGCTTTTAACTTTTATGTTGATAATAAATCTCCTTTTCAAACATTACCTGAGATGGATAGACTCCAATTCCAGGTAACAGGACGGGATCCAGTTCTCTGGACCTCCGAAACCGCAGACAAAATGCTAAAATTATGGATTAGTGACTTATTAATATAAACATTTAAAGGTTGTATACCCCCTGCTGTCTTCCGGTTGGGAGGTGAGGGATTCCTGGGGAAAGAGACAAAAAGTGATTACACAATACCAGGAATCAGAAAAAGAGTGTATATATGCACATACCTTCTTACCTTCGATACTTACCTGTGATGACCAGTGGGGGGCAGAAGAGTTCCTGTAGGATTAAAAAAGCAAAAAAAGATCAACACAGATCAAAAGTATGGGGTATTTTACTATTTACTTACCTGAAATACTTACCTACTAGGATACCTACCTTGATGGGAATATTTTAATCCTCCTCTTCACCTTCTTTTATGGGGACAAAAAAATCATTAAATAAAAACACAGGAACTTGTGCCAGTGCAACTCCAGTCCAACATTGGGCTGAGACCTGTCTCCAAACCTAACCCAGCCAGAGCCTTGTACAGTGTTTTATTTTTTGATAAATATTTTTAATTCCCCCCTATTTTTATCTTTTGAGGTTTTAAGATAGGAATTAAGGTATTGGTAACTTTTTACTAAGAAAGTGTTGGGCCAATTAAGCCTTAATTGAACACAAGAGGGTGTGAGAGGGGTATGGCAGATTGGCCAATGAGGAACCACAGGAAGTGGCCAAGCCCCCTCCCCTCTTCCACTACTTAATTTCCTGTCTGCCTCACCCAACTCAGTTCTCCTCTGAGGAAGCCTTGAGAAGGTGAAACGTTAGGAGCTCCTTCTTTTATTCTTTTACTCTCTTACTCTTTTATTCTTTTATGGGGGGCAAAAACTTTTAGAGTGCATTTTAAACTATGGTTTTATTCAGAGTGGTTTTAGTCCATCTTTGAATCCTTTTTTAGTCCTTTGTTTTAAACAAACAGTTGCATATATTTGCACCCAGCACTTGGCACTTTAGCAGGGGAAAGAACCCTGTTCGGTTTAGTTCCCTCTTTGTGTGGGGTGAGTGTGTGTGTGTGTGGGTGTGTGGTGCACTTACCTTATTCCTGGTTTGGAACCTTTTGTTCAAAAGCACAGTGTGCAGTTCTACAGGGACTTTCCAAGGAAGGGGCCATCTTCACCTTGCACAGGTGCCATTGGGGCAAAGAAAGACAACCCTTTTTAGTAAGGGCTCTTTTTAGAAAGGCTTTTCTAAAGGCCATAATTTTCTATATGCAATAAAAGGACTGAATATGAGAACACCATAGACAATAGATACACTTTATTTTATGTCTAAACAATTTTATTGAGACATTTTAGAAGTACTTTTAGCAGTTTTAGCGGTTTTACTTTTTATAAGGAGTATGGAAGTGGGACCGACACAAACAGGAAACGGGAGAAACCAACCCAAAAGCCTGAATGTCCCACTGGCCAAAATTTATTTTAAACTTCTCCAAGCTCTGCATCATACAGAGATCCTGGATGACTCTATTGCTAAGGGATCCTGTCCAAGAGGGATGCAGAGGCAGGTTAATAAATTAACAACTTTTATTAAACCTGCGTCCCCCTCACTTGATACCACCAGTAAGGTGAAAAACAACACCAACAAATGGTTAGAGGGGAACTTGGAAATTTTAAAGTGTCATTATGATAATATGCTGGTCTTTTTACTGGGTGACCTACCTGGGATGGATGAGGAGGCTCTTCGAGTGGCGGTGGGCTGGGGAAGGTTGAGATACAAACGCAAATTCACAACAACATCAGTGGAAACATTGCG
This sequence comes from Hypomesus nipponensis, assembly GCF_054491055.1. Taxonomy (NCBI): domain Eukaryota; kingdom Metazoa; phylum Chordata; class Actinopteri; order Osmeriformes; family Osmeridae; genus Hypomesus; species Hypomesus nipponensis. The sequence continues at coordinate 16,115,750 of NC_140365.1, read as the reverse complement.
GGAATTACTCACCTCTCCAGGAGAAAATCCATCTTCTCCAGCCCTCCGGCCGATGGGTCCGGAGGACTTCCCACCATTGCCTGCATCCTTGGATAGGGGGGTCCTAACTCTAACAGAGGAAGATCCCGACACCAGTGTGGTCACCCAGGGGGATGGATACTTACCTTGGGTAGGGATGAGGGAAACTTCAGAGGTCTCTGGAACATCTCCTGTGGGGAAAACAAACAACAACAAATGGTCACATGGGTTAAACACAACTGGAACTACCTTACCTACCTTTGAGGAGGCCCTGAACAACACATCTGGGGCCTTTGAAATGGTGAGGGAGAGGGTCCAAGTTGCCCCCAGTAGTGGCATTGAGGTGGCAATTAGCCTGGCTATTGCCAGCCCACCCCCAACAGCGGAGACCATTCTCTCTCCCAAGGTGCTGTTGACTCGGTTGAGTGACACAGAGGTGGGCCTAAGGGGTCCTAATCCCACCCTGACCCCAAATCCTTACCCCAACCCTCCCTTCCCTACATTTAACCCTCCCCCCTCCCCAAACCCCATGGTGGAGGACAGGGGACTTAACCCCTCCCTGATCCCTTATCCTAAACCCAACCCCTCCTTTTCCATACCTCACCCCAACCCTCCCTCCTCCCCCCTCCCCCTTCCCCTTGACCCTACTTACCGTCACGCTCTCAGCCAGTCACAGCCGGGGGTCCCTCCCCGGGAGGAGCCGGTGGTCCATCCAACCTGTTGGAGGAAAATACAAGAATGGCAGTTAGATGTAGTGAAACCCATAGTGGTAGTGGGGGACAACAATCTCTCGGCTATCCCTACTTTTAAGGATGATCTTATCCAGGTTGACAGTTTTCCAGGGGCAAACTGCCATCATTTAAGAGGGGTACTGGAGAAGTTGACACCAAACTCTAATACAGAGCACGTCATCCTGTCAGTGGGGATGGTTAACTGTCTCGATAGACAAAAAACCACGACCACCGTGAAGCAACTGCAGCAGCTTGGGAAAACCTGCCAAAAACAATTTCCCAAAGCCGTTATCTACGTGCCATTCATTAATTTCTCAGACAGATTGGCCAAAGACCAGCAAAAATTATTTGACGCTTTTAACTTTTATGTTGATAATAAATCTCCTTTTCAAACATTACCTGAGATGGATAGACTCCAATTCCAGGTAACAGGACGGGATCCAGTTCTCTGGACCTCCGAAACCGCAGACAAAATGCTAAAATTATGGATTAGTGACTTATTAATATAAACATTTAAAGGTTGTATACCCCCTGCTGTCTTCCGGTTGGGAGGTGAGGGATTCCTGGGGAAAGAGACAAAAAGTGATTACACAATACCAGGAATCAGAAAAAGAGTGTATATATGCACATACCTTCTTACCTTCGATACTTACCTGTGATGACCAGTGGGGGGCAGAAGAGTTCCTGTAGGATTAAAAAAGCAAAAAAAGATCAACACAGATCAAAAGTATGGGGTATTTTACTATTTACTTACCTGAAATACTTACCTACTAGGATACCTACCTTGATGGGAATATTTTAATCCTCCTCTTCACCTTCTTTTATGGGGACAAAAAAATCATTAAATAAAAACACAGGAACTTGTGCCAGTGCAACTCCAGTCCAACATTGGGCTGAGACCTGTCTCCAAACCTAACCCAGCCAGAGCCTTGTACAGTGTTTTATTTTTTGATAAATATTTTTAATTCCCCCCTATTTTTATCTTTTGAGGTTTTAAGATAGGAATTAAGGTATTGGTAACTTTTTACTAAGAAAGTGTTGGGCCAATTAAGCCTTAATTGAACACAAGAGGGTGTGAGAGGGGTATGGCAGATTGGCCAATGAGGAACCACAGGAAGTGGCCAAGCCCCCTCCCCTCTTCCACTACTTAATTTCCTGTCTGCCTCACCCAACTCAGTTCTCCTCTGAGGAAGCCTTGAGAAGGTGAAACGTTAGGAGCTCCTTCTTTTATTCTTTTACTCTCTTACTCTTTTATTCTTTTATGGGGGGCAAAAACTTTTAGAGTGCATTTTAAACTATGGTTTTATTCAGAGTGGTTTTAGTCCATCTTTGAATCCTTTTTTAGTCCTTTGTTTTAAACAAACAGTTGCATATATTTGCACCCAGCACTTGGCACTTTAGCAGGGGAAAGAACCCTGTTCGGTTTAGTTCCCTCTTTGTGTGGGGTGAGTGTGTGTGTGTGTGGGTGTGTGGTGCACTTACCTTATTCCTGGTTTGGAACCTTTTGTTCAAAAGCACAGTGTGCAGTTCTACAGGGACTTTCCAAGGAAGGGGCCATCTTCACCTTGCACAGGTGCCATTGGGGCAAAGAAAGACAACCCTTTTTAGTAAGGGCTCTTTTTAGAAAGGCTTTTCTAAAGGCCATAATTTTCTATATGCAATAAAAGGACTGAATATGAGAACACCATAGACAATAGATACACTTTATTTTATGTCTAAACAATTTTATTGAGACATTTTAGAAGTACTTTTAGCAGTTTTAGCGGTTTTACTTTTTATAAGGAGTATGGAAGTGGGACCGACACAAACAGGAAACGGGAGAAACCAACCCAAAAGCCTGAATGTCCCACTGGCCAAAATTTATTTTAAACTTCTCCAAGCTCTGCATCATACAGAGATCCTGGATGACTCTATTGCTAAGGGATCCTGTCCAAGAGGGATGCAGAGGCAGGTTAATAAATTAACAACTTTTATTAAACCTGCGTCCCCCTCACTTGATACCACCAGTAAGGTGAAAAACAACACCAACAAATGGTTAGAGGGGAACTTGGAAATTTTAAAGTGTCATTATGATAATATGCTGGTCTTTTTACTGGGTGACCTACCTGGGATGGATGAGGAGGCTCTTCGAGTGGCGGTGGGCTGGGGAAGGTTGAGATACAAACGCAAATTCACAACAACATCAGTGGAAACATTGCGGGAATTACTCACCTCTCCAGGAGAAAATCCATCTTCTCCAGCCCTCCGGCCGATGGGTCCGGAGGACTTCCCACCATTGCCTGCATCCTTGGATAGGGGGGTCCTAACTCTAACAGAGGAAGATCCCGACACCAGTGTGGTCACCCAGGGGGATGGATACTTACCTTGGGTAGGGATGAGGGAAACTTCAGAGGTCTCTGGAACATCTCCTGTGGGGAAAACAAACAACAACAAATGGTCACATGGGTTAAACACAACTGGAACTACCTTACCTACCTTTGAGGAGGCCCTGAACAACACATCTGGGGCCTTTGAAATGGTGAGGGAGAGGGTCCAAGTTGCCCCCAGTAGTGGCATTGAGGTGGCAATTAGCCTGGCTATTGCCAGCCCACCCCCAACAGCGGAGACCATTCTCTCTCCCAAGGTGCTGTTGACTCGGTTGAGTGACACAGAGGTGGGCCTAAGGGGTCCTAATCCCACCCTGACCCCAAATCCTTACCCCAACCCTCCCTTCCCTACATTTAACCCTCCCCCCTCCCCAAACCCCATGGTGGAGGACAGGGGACTTAACCCCTCCCTGATCCCTTATCCTAAACCCAACCCCTCCTTTTCCATACCTCACCCCAACCCTCCCTCCTCCCCCCTCCCCCTTCCCCTTGACCCTACTTACCGTCACGCTCTCAGCCAGTCACAGCCGGGGGTCCCTCCCCGGGAGGAGCCGGTGGTCCATCCAACCTGTTGGAGGAAAATACAAGAATGGCAGTTAGATGTAGTGAAACCCATAGTGGTAGTGGGGGACAACAATCTCTCGGCTATCCCTACTTTTAAGGATGATCTTATCCAGGTTGACAGTTTTCCAGGGGCAAACTGCCATCATTTAAGAGGGGTACTGGAGAAGTTGACACCAAACTCTAATACAGAGCACGTCATCCTGTCAGTGGGGATGGTTAACTGTCTCGATAGACAAAAAACCACGACCACCGTGAAGCAACTGCAGCAGCTTGGGAAAACCTGCCAAAAACAATTTCCCAAAGCCGTTATCTACGTGCCATTCATTAATTTCTCAGACAGATTGGCCAAAGACCAGCAAAAATTATTTGACGCTTTTAACTTTTATGTTGATAATAAATCTCCTTTTCAAACATTACCTGAGATGGATAGACTCCAATTCCAGGTAACAGGACGGGATCCAGTTCTCTGGACCTCCGAAACCGCAGACAAAATGCTAAAATTATGGATTAGTGACTTATTAATATAAACATTTAAAGGTTGTATACCCCCTGCTGTCTTCCGGTTGGGAGGTGAGGGATTCCTGGGGAAAGAGACAAAAAGTGATTACACAATACCAGGAATCAGAAAAAGAGTGTATATATGCACATACCTTCTTACCTTCGATACTTACCTGTGATGACCAGTGGGGGGCAGAAGAGTTCCTGTAGGATTAAAAAAGCAAAAAAAGATCAACACAGATCAAAAGTATGGGGTATTTTACTATTTACTTACCTGAAATACTTACCTACTAGGATACCTACCTTGATGGGAATATTTTAATCCTCCTCTTCACCTTCTTTTATGGGGACAAAAAAATCATTAAATAAAAACACAGGAACTTGTGCCAGTGCAACTCCAGTCCAACATTGGGCTGAGACCTGTCTCCAAACCTAACCCAGCCAGAGCCTTGTACAGTGTTTTATTTTTTGATAAATATTTTTAATTCCCCCCTATTTTTATCTTTTGAGGTTTTAAGATAGGAATTAAGGTATTGGTAACTTTTTACTAAGAAAGTGTTGGGCCAATTAAGCCTTAATTGAACACAAGAGGGTGTGAGAGGGGTATGGCAGATTGGCCAATGAGGAACCACAGGAAGTGGCCAAGCCCCCTCCCCTCTTCCACTACTTAATTTCCTGTCTGCCTCACCCAACTCAGTTCTCCTCTGAGGAAGCCTTGAGAAGGTGAAACGTTAGGAGCTCCTTCTTTTATTCTTTTACTCTCTTACTCTTTTATTCTTTTATGGGGGGCAAAAACTTTTAGAGTGCATTTTAAACTATGGTTTTATTCAGAGTGGTTTTAGTCCATCTTTGAATCCTTTTTTAGTCCTTTGTTTTAAACAAACAGTTGCATATATTTGCACCCAGCACTTGGCACTTTAGCAGGGGAAAGAACCCTGTTCGGTTTAGTTCCCTCTTTGTGTGGGGTGAGTGTGTGTGTGTGTGGGTGTGTGGTGCACTTACCTTATTCCTGGTTTGGAACCTTTTGTTCAAAAGCACAGTGTGCAGTTCTACAGGGACTTTCCAAGGAAGGGGCCATCTTCACCTTGCACAGGTGCCATTGGGGCAAAGAAAGACAACCCTTTTTAGTAAGGGCTCTTTTTAGAAAGGCTTTTCTAAAGGCCATAATTTTCTATATGCAATAAAAGGACTGAATATGAGAACACCATAGACAATAGATACACTTTATTTTATGTCTAAACAATTTTATTGAGACATTTTAGAAGTACTTTTAGCAGTTTTAGCGGTTTTACTTTTTATAAGGAGTATGGAAGTGGGACCGACACAAACAGGAAACGGGAGAAACCAACCCAAAAGCCTGAATGTCCCACTGGCCAAAATTTATTTTAAACTTCTCCAAGCTCTGCATCATACAGAGATCCTGGATGACTCTATTGCTAAGGGATCCTGTCCAAGAGGGATGCAGAGGCAGGTTAATAAATTAACAACTTTTATTAAACCTGCGTCCCCCTCACTTGATACCACCAGTAAGGTGAAAAACAACACCAACAAATGGTTAGAGGGGAACTTGGAAATTTTAAAGTGTCATTATGATAATATGCTGGTCTTTTTACTGGGTGACCTACCTGGGATGGATGAGGAGGCTCTTCGAGTGGCGGTGGGCTGGGGAAGGTTGAGATACAAACGCAAATTCACAACAACATCAGTGGAAACATTGCGGGAATTACTCACCTCTCCAGGAGAAAATCCATCTTCTCCAGCCCTCCGGCCGATGGGTCCGGAGGACTTCCCACCATTGCCTGCATCCTTGGATAGGGGGGTCCTAACTCTAACAGAGGAAGATCCCGACACCAGTGTGGTCACCCAGGGGGATGGATACTTACCTTGGGTAGGGATGAGGGAAACTTCAGAGGTCTCTGGAACATCTCCTGTGGGGAAAACAAACAACAACAAATGGTCACATGGGTTAAACACAACTGGAACTACCTTACCTACCTTTGAGGAGGCCCTGAACAACACATCTGGGGCCTTTGAAATGGTGAGGGAGAGGGTCCAAGTTGCCCCCAGTAGTGGCATTGAGGTGGCAATTAGCCTGGCTATTGCCAGCCCACCCCCAACAGCGGAGACCATTCTCTCTCCCAAGGTGCTGTTGACTCGGTTGAGTGACACAGAGGTGGGCCTAAGGGGTCCTAATCCCACCCTGACCCCAAATCCTTACCCCAACCCTCCCTTCCCTACATTTAACCCTCCCCCCTCCCCAAACCCCATGGTGGAGGACAGGGGACTTAACCCCTCCCTGATCCCTTATCCTAAACCCAACCCCTCCTTTTCCATACCTCACCCCAACCCTCCCTCCTCCCCCCTCCCCCTTCCCCTTGACCCTACTTACCGTCACGCTCTCAGCCAGTCACAGCCGGGGGTCCCTCCCCGGGAGGAGCCGGTGGTCCATCCAACCTGTTGGAGGAAAATACAAGAATGGCAGTTAGATGTAGTGAAACCCATAGTGGTAGTGGGGGACAACAATCTCTCGGCTATCCCTACTTTTAAGGATGATCTTATCCAGGTTGACAGTTTTCCAGGGGCAAACTGCCATCATTTAAGAGGGGTACTGGAGAAGTTGACACCAAACTCTAATACAGAGCACGTCATCCTGTCAGTGGGGATGGTTAACTGTCTCGATAGACAAAAAACCACGACCACCGTGAAGCAACTGCAGCAGCTTGGGAAAACCTGCCAAAAACAATTTCCCAAAGCCGTTATCTACGTGCCATTCATTAATTTCTCAGACAGATTGGCCAAAGACCAGCAAAAATTATTTGACGCTTTTAACTTTTATGTTGATAATAAATCTCCTTTTCAAACATTACCTGAGATGGATAGACTCCAATTCCAGGTAACAGGACGGGATCCAGTTCTCTGGACCTCCGAAACCGCAGACAAAATGCTAAAATTATGGATTAGTGACTTATTAATATAAACATTTAAAGGTTGTATACCCCCTGCTGTCTTCCGGTTGGGAGGTGAGGGATTCCTGGGGAAAGAGACAAAAAGTGATTACACAATACCAGGAATCAGAAAAAGAGTGTATATATGCACATACCTTCTTACCTTCGATACTTACCTGTGATGACCAGTGGGGGGCAGAAGAGTTCCTGTAGGATTAAAAAAGCAAAAAAAGATCAACACAGATCAAAAGTATGGGGTATTTTACTATTTACTTACCTGAAATACTTACCTACTAGGATACCTACCTTGATGGGAATATTTTAATCCTCCTCTTCACCTTCTTTTATGGGGACAAAAAAATCATTAAATAAAAACACAGGAACTTGTGCCAGTGCAACTCCAGTCCAACATTGGGCTGAGACCTGTCTCCAAACCTAACCCAGCCAGAGCCTTGTACAGTGTTTTATTTTTTGATAAATATTTTTAATTCCCCCCTATTTTTATCTTTTGAGGTTTTAAGATAGGAATTAAGGTATTGGTAACTTTTTACTAAGAAAGTGTTGGGCCAATTAAGCCTTAATTGAACACAAGAGGGTGTGAGAGGGGTATGGCAGATTGGCCAATGAGGAACCACAGGAAGTGGCCAAGCCCCCTCCCCTCTTCCACTACTTAATTTCCTGTCTGCCTCACCCAACTCAGTTCTCCTCTGAGGAAGCCTTGAGAAGGTGAAACGTTAGGAGCTCCTTCTTTTATTCTTTTACTCTCTTACTCTTTTATTCTTTTATGGGGGGCAAAAACTTTTAGAGTGCATTTTAAACTATGGTTTTATTCAGAGTGGTTTTAGTCCATCTTTGAATCCTTTTTTAGTCCTTTGTTTTAAACAAACAGTTGCATATATTTGCACCCAGCACTTGGCACTTTAGCAGGGGAAAGAACCCTGTTCGGTTTAGTTCCCTCTTTGTGTGGGGTGAGTGTGTGTGTGTGTGGGTGTGTGGTGCACTTACCTTATTCCTGGTTTGGAACCTTTTGTTCAAAAGCACAGTGTGCAGTTCTACAGGGACTTTCCAAGGAAGGGGCCATCTTCACCTTGCACAGGTGCCATTGGGGCAAAGAAAGACAACCCTTTTTAGTAAGGGCTCTTTTTAGAAAGGCTTTTCTAAAGGCCATAATTTTCTATATGCAATAAAAGGACTGAATATGAGAACACCATAGACAATAGATACACTTTATTTTATGTCTAAACAATTTTATTGAGACATTTTAGAAGTACTTTTAGCAGTTTTAGCGGTTTTACTTTTTATAAGGAGTATGGAAGTGGGACCGACACAAACAGGAAACGGGAGAAACCAACCCAAAAGCCTGAATGTCCCACTGGCCAAAATTTATTTTAAACTTCTCCAAGCTCTGCATCATACAGAGATCCTGGATGACTCTATTGCTAAGGGATCCTGTCCAAGAGGGATGCAGAGGCAGGTTAATAAATTAACAACTTTTATTAAACCTGCGTCCCCCTCACTTGATACCACCAGTAAGGTGAAAAACAACACCAACAAATGGTTAGAGGGGAACTTGGAAATTTTAAAGTGTCATTATGATAATATGCTGGTCTTTTTACTGGGTGACCTACCTGGGATGGATGAGGAGGCTCTTCGAGTGGCGGTGGGCTGGGGAAGGTTGAGATACAAACGCAAATTCACAACAACATCAGTGGAAACATTGCGGGAATTACTCACCTCTCCAGGAGAAAATCCATCTTCTCCAGCCCTCCGGCCGATGGGTCCGGAGGACTTCCCACCATTGCCTGCATCCTTGGATAGGGGGGTCCTAACTCTAACAGAGGAAGATCCCGACACCAGTGTGGTCACCCAGGGGGATGGATACTTACCTTGGGTAGGGATGAGGGAAACTTCAGAGGTCTCTGGAACATCTCCTGTGGGGAAAACAAACAACAACAAATGGTCACATGGGTTAAACACAACTGGAACTACCTTACCTACCTTTGAGGAGGCCCTGAACAACACATCTGGGGCCTTTGAAATGGTGAGGGAGAGGGTCCAAGTTGCCCCCAGTAGTGGCATTGAGGTGGCAATTAGCCTGGCTATTGCCAGCCCACCCCCAACAGCGGAGACCATTCTCTCTCCCAAGGTGCTGTTGACTCGGTTGAGTGACACAGAGGTGGGCCTAAGGGGTCCTAATCCCACCCTGACCCCAAATCCTTACCCCAACCCTCCCTTCCCTACATTTAACCCTCCCCCCTCCCCAAACCCCATGGTGGAGGACAGGGGACTTAACCCCTCCCTGATCCCTTATCCTAAACCCAACCCCTCCTTTTCCATACCTCACCCCAACCCTCCCTCCTCCCCCCTCCCCCTTCCCCTTGACCCTACTTACCGTCACGCTCTCAGCCAGTCACAGCCGGGGGTCCCTCCCCGGGAGGAGCCGGTGGTCCATCCAACCTGTTGGAGGAAAATACAAGAATGGCAGTTAGATGTAGTGAAACCCATAGTGGTAGTGGGGGACAACAATCTCTCGGCTATCCCTACTTTTAAGGATGATCTTATCCAGGTTGACAGTTTTCCAGGGGCAAACTGCCATCATTTAAGAGGGGTACTGGAGAAGTTGACACCAAACTCTAATACAGAGCACGTCATCCTGTCAGTGGGGATGGTTAACTGTCTCGATAGACAAAAAACCACGACCACCGTGAAGCAACTGCAGCAGCTTGGGAAAACCTGCCAAAAACAATTTCCCAAAGCCGTTATCTACGTGCCATTCATTAATTTCTCAGACAGATTGGCCAAAGACCAGCAAAAATTATTTGACGCTTTTAACTTTTATGTTGATAATAAATCTCCTTTTCAAACATTACCTGAGATGGATAGACTCCAATTCCAGGTAACAGGACGGGATCCAGTTCTCTGGACCTCCGAAACCGCAGACAAAATGCTAAAATTATGGATTAGTGACTTATTAATATAAACATTTAAAGGTTGTATACCCCCTGCTGTCTTCCGGTTGGGAGGTGAGGGATTCCTGGGGAAAGAGACAAAAAGTGATTACACAATACCAGGAATCAGAAAAAGAGTGTATATATGCACATACCTTCTTACCTTCGATACTTACCTGTGATGACCAGTGGGGGGCAGAAGAGTTCCTGTAGGATTAAAAAAGCAAAAAAAGATCAACACAGATCAAAAGTATGGGGTATTTTACTATTTACTTACCTGAAATACTTACCTACTAGGATACCTACCTTGATGGGAATATTTTAATCCTCCTCTTCACCTTCTTTTATGGGGACAAAAAAATCATTAAATAAAAACACAGGAACTTGTGCCAGTGCAACTCCAGTCCAACATTGGGCTGAGACCTGTCTCCAAACCTAACCCAGCCAGAGCCTTGTACAGTGTTTTATTTTTTGATAAATATTTTTAATTCCCCCCTATTTTTATCTTTTGAGGTTTTAAGATAGGAATTAAGGTATTGGTAACTTTTTACTAAGAAAGTGTTGGGCCAATTAAGCCTTAATTGAACACAAGAGGGTGTGAGAGGGGTATGGCAGATTGGCCAATGAGGAACCACAGGAAGTGGCCAAGCCCCCTCCCCTCTTCCACTACTTAATTTCCTGTCTGCCTCACCCAACTCAGTTCTCCTCTGAGGAAGCCTTGAGAAGGTGAAACGTTAGGAGCTCCTTCTTTTATTCTTTTACTCTCTTACTCTTTTATTCTTTTATGGGGGGCAAAAACTTTTAGAGTGCATTTTAAACTATGGTTTTATTCAGAGTGGTTTTAGTCCATCTTTGAATCCTTTTTTAGTCCTTTGTTTTAAACAAACAGTTGCATATATTTGCACCCAGCACTTGGCACTTTAGCAGGGGAAAGAACCCTGTTCGGTTTAGTTCCCTCTTTGTGTGGGGTGAGTGTGTGTGTGTGTGGGTGTGTGGTGCACTTACCTTATTCCTGGTTTGGAACCTTTTGTTCAAAAGCACAGTGTGCAGTTCTACAGGGACTTTCCAAGGAAGGGGCCATCTTCACCTTGCACAGGTGCCATTGGGGCAAAGAAAGACAACCCTTTTTAGTAAGGGCTCTTTTTAGAAAGGCTTTTCTAAAGGCCATAATTTTCTATATGCAATAAAAGGACTGAATATGAGAACACCATAGACAATAGATACACTTTATTTTATGTCTAAACAATTTTATTGAGACATTTTAGAAGTACTTTTAGCAGTTTTAGCGGTTTTACTTTTTATAAGGAGTATGGAAGTGGGACCGACACAAACAGGAAACGGGAGAAACCAACCCAAAAGCCTGAATGTCCCACTGGCCAAAATTTATTTTAAACTTCTCCAAGCTCTGCATCATACAGAGATCCTGGATGACTCTATTGCTAAGGGATCCTGTCCAAGAGGGATGCAGAGGCAGGTTAATAAATTAACAACTTTTATTAAACCTGCGTCCCCCTCACTTGATACCACCAGTAAGGTGAAAAACAACACCAACAAATGGTTAGAGGGGAACTTGGAAATTTTAAAGTGTCATTATGATAATATGCTGGTCTTTTTACTGGGTGACCTACCTGGGATGGATGAGGAGGCTCTTCGAGTGGCGGTGGGCTGGGGAAGGTTGAGATACAAACGCAAATTCACAACAACATCAGTGGAAACATTGCGGGAATTACTCACCTCTCCAGGAGAAAATCCATCTTCTCCAGCCCTCCGGCCGATGGGTCCGGAGGACTTCCCACCATTGCCTGCATCCTTGGATAGGGGGGTCCTAACTCTAACAGAGGAAGATCCCGACACCAGTGTGGTCACCCAGGGGGATGGATACTTACCTTGGGTAGGGATGAGGGAAACTTCAGAGGTCTCTGGAACATCTCCTGTGGGGAAAACAAACAACAACAAATGGTCACATGGGTTAAACACAACTGGAACTACCTTACCTACCTTTGAGGAGGCCCTGAACAACACATCTGGGGCCTTTGAAATGGTGAGGGAGAGGGTCCAAGTTGCCCCCAGTAGTGGCATTGAGGTGGCAATTAGCCTGGCTATTGCCAGCCCACCCCCAACAGCGGAGACCATTCTCTCTCCCAAGGTGCTGTTGACTCGGTTGAGTGACACAGAGGTGGGCCTAAGGGGTCCTAATCCCACCCTGACCCCAAATCCTTACCCCAACCCTCCCTTCCCTACATTTAACCCTCCCCCCTCCCCAAACCCCATGGTGGAGGACAGGGGACTTAACCCCTCCCTGATCCCTTATCCTAAACCCAACCCCTCCTTTTCCATACCTCACCCCAACCCTCCCTCCTCCCCCCTCCCCCTTCCCCTTGACCCTACTTACCGTCACGCTCTCAGCCAGTCACAGCCGGGGGTCCCTCCCCGGGAGGAGCCGGTGGTCCATCCAACCTGTTGGAGGAAAATACAAGAATGGCAGTTAGATGTAGTGAAACCCATAGTGGTAGTGGGGGACAACAATCTCTCGGCTATCCCTACTTTTAAGGATGATCTTATCCAGGTTGACAGTTTTCCAGGGGCAAACTGCCATCATTTAAGAGGGGTACTGGAGAAGTTGACACCAAACTCTAATACAGAGCACGTCATCCTGTCAGTGGGGATGGTTAACTGTCTCGATAGACAAAAAACCACGACCACCGTGAAGCAACTGCAGCAGCTTGGGAAAACCTGCCAAAAACAATTTCCCAAAGCCGTTATCTACGTGCCATTCATTAATTTCTCAGACAGATTGGCCAAAGACCAGCAAAAATTATTTGACGCTTTTAACTTTTATGTTGATAATAAATCTCCTTTTCAAACATTACCTGAGATGGATAGACTCCAATTCCAGGTAACAGGACGGGATCCAGTTCTCTGGACCTCCGAAACCGCAGACAAAATGCTAAAATTATGGATTAGTGACTTATTAATATAAACATTTAAAGGTTGTATACCCCCTGCTGTCTTCCGGTTGGGAGGTGAGGGATTCCTGGGGAAAGAGACAAAAAGTGATTACACAATACCAGGAATCAGAAAAAGAGTGTATATATGCACATACCTTCTTACCTTCGATACTTACCTGTGATGACCAGTGGGGGGCAGAAGAGTTCCTGTAGGATTAAAAAAGCAAAAAAAGATCAACACAGATCAAAAGTATGGGGTATTTTACTATTTACTTACCTGAAATACTTACCTACTAGGATACCTACCTTGATGGGAATATTTTAATCCTCCTCTTCACCTTCTTTTATGGGGACAAAAAAATCATTAAATAAAAACACAGGAACTTGTGCCAGTGCAACTCCAGTCCAACATTGGGCTGAGACCTGTCTCCAAACCTAACCCAGCCAGAGCCTTGTACAGTGTTTTATTTTTTGATAAATATTTTTAATTCCCCCCTATTTTTATCTTTTGAGGTTTTAAGATAGGAATTAAGGTATTGGTAACTTTTTACTAAGAAAGTGTTGGGCCAATTAAGCCTTAATTGAACACAAGAGGGTGTGAGAGGGGTATGGCAGATTGGCCAATGAGGAACCACAGGAAGTGGCCAAGCCCCCTCCCCTCTTCCACTACTTAATTTCCTGTCTGCCTCACCCAACTCAGTTCTCCTCTGAGGAAGCCTTGAGAAGGTGAAACGTTAGGAGCTCCTTCTTTTATTCTTTTACTCTCTTACTCTTTTATTCTTTTATGGGGGGCAAAAACTTTTAGAGTGCATTTTAAACTATGGTTTTATTCAGAGTGGTTTTAGTCCATCTTTGAATCCTTTTTTAGTCCTTTGTTTTAAACAAACAGTTGCATATATTTGCACCCAGCACTTGGCACTTTAGCAGGGGAAAGAACCCTGTTCGGTTTAGTTCCCTCTTTGTGTGGGGTGAGTGTGTGTGTGTGTGGGTGTGTGGTGCACTTACCTTATTCCTGGTTTGGAACCTTTTGTTCAAAAGCACAGTGTGCAGTTCTACAGGGACTTTCCAAGGAAGGGGCCATCTTCACCTTGCACAGGTGCCATTGGGGCAAAGAAAGACAACCCTTTTTAGTAAGGGCTCTTTTTAGAAAGGCTTTTCTAAAGGCCATAATTTTCTATATGCAATAAAAGGACTGAATATGAGAACACCATAGACAATAGATACACTTTATTTTATGTCTAAACAATTTTATTGAGACATTTTAGAAGTACTTTTAGCAGTTTTAGCGGTTTTACTTTTTATAAGGAGTATGGAAGTGGGACCGACACAAACAGGAAACGGGAGAAACCAACCCAAAAGCCTGAATGTCCCACTGGCCAAAATTTATTTTAAACTTCTCCAAGCTCTGCATCATACAGAGATCCTGGATGACTCTATTGCTAAGGGATCCTGTCCAAGAGGGATGCAGAGGCAGGTTAATAAATTAACAACTTTTATTAAACCTGCGTCCCCCTCACTTGATACCACCAGTAAGGTGAAAAACAACACCAACAAATGGTTAGAGGGGAACTTGGAAATTTTAAAGTGTCATTATGATAATATGCTGGTCTTTTTACTGGGTGACCTACCTGGGATGGATGAGGAGGCTCTTCGAGTGGCGGTGGGCTGGGGAAGGTTGAGATACAAACGCAAATTCACAACAACATCAGTGGAAACATTGCGGGAATTACTCACCTCTCCAGGAGAAAATCCATCTTCTCCAGCCCTCCGGCCGATGGGTCCGGAGGACTTCCCACCATTGCCTGCATCCTTGGATAGGGGGGTCCTAACTCTAACAGAGGAAGATCCCGACACCAGTGTGGTCACCCAGGGGGATGGATACTTACCTTGGGTAGGGATGAGGGAAACTTCAGAGGTCTCTGGAACATCTCCTGTGGGGAAAACAAACAACAACAAATGGTCACATGGGTTAAACACAACTGGAACTACCTTACCTACCTTTGAGGAGGCCCTGAACAACACATCTGGGGCCTTTGAAATGGTGAGGGAGAGGGTCCAAGTTGCCCCCAGTAGTGGCATTGAGGTGGCAATTAGCCTGGCTATTGCCAGCCCACCCCCAACAGCGGAGACCATTCTCTCTCCCAAGGTGCTGTTGACTCGGTTGAGTGACACAGAGGTGGGCCTAAGGGGTCCTAATCCCACCCTGACCCCAAATCCTTACCCCAACCCTCCCTTCCCTACATTTAACCCTCCCCCCTCCCCAAACCCCATGGTGGAGGACAGGGGACTTAACCCCTCCCTGATCCCTTATCCTAAACCCAACCCCTCCTTTTCCATACCTCACCCCAACCCTCCCTCCTCCCCCCTCCCCCTTCCCCTTGACCCTACTTACCGTCACGCTCTCAGCCAGTCACAGCCGGGGGTCCCTCCCCGGGAGGAGCCGGTGGTCCATCCAACCTGTTGGAGGAAAATACAAGAATGGCAGTTAGATGTAGTGAAACCCATAGTGGTAGTGGGGGACAACAATCTCTCGGCTATCCCTACTTTTAAGGATGATCTTATCCAGGTTGACAGTTTTCCAGGGGCAAACTGCCATCATTTAAGAGGGGTACTGGAGAAGTTGACACCAAACTCTAATACAGAGCACGTCATCCTGTCAGTGGGGATGGTTAACTGTCTCGATAGACAAAAAACCACGACCACCGTGAAGCAACTGCAGCAGCTTGGGAAAACCTGCCAAAAACAATTTCCCAAAGCCGTTATCTACGTGCCATTCATTAATTTCTCAGACAGATTGGCCAAAGACCAGCAAAAATTATTTGACGCTTTTAACTTTTATGTTGATAATAAATCTCCTTTTCAAACATTACCTGAGATGGATAGACTCCAATTCCAGGTAACAGGACGGGATCCAGTTCTCTGGACCTCCGAAACCGCAGACAAAATGCTAAAATTATGGATTAGTGACTTATTAATATAAACATTTAAAGGTTGTATACCCCCTGCTGTCTTCCGGTTGGGAGGTGAGGGATTCCTGGGGAAAGAGACAAAAAGTGATTACACAATACCAGGAATCAGAAAAAGAGTGTATATATGCACATACCTTCTTACCTTCGATACTTACCTGTGATGACCAGTGGGGGGCAGAAGAGTTCCTGTAGGATTAAAAAAGCAAAAAAAGATCAACACAGATCAAAAGTATGGGGTATTTTACTATTTACTTACCTGAAATACTTACCTACTAGGATACCTACCTTGATGGGAATATTTTAATCCTCCTCTTCACCTTCTTTTATGGGGACAAAAAAATCATTAAATAAAAACACAGGAACTTGTGCCAGTGCAACTCCAGTCCAACATTGGGCTGAGACCTGTCTCCAAACCTAACCCTAACCCTAACCCTAACCCCAACCTTCCCCGCAACCCCACCCCCTCTCCTCTTAATTCTACGGAAAGACCCAACCTGATTTTTAATCCTAATCCCAATTTCTCCGACCCCACGCCTAACCCCAACTCCCCCTTTAACATCTACGCGGACCCGCCCTTTAACCCCATCCCGGAATCACACCCCCCCTTTAACCCTACCTCTCCTCCCACCTCCCCGGCTACCCCACACACAACCGGCACAGACCTAGATCCACCTAAAATCATAATCCCATTAGTTACGACATTCTCGCATAGAACACGCCCACTGCAACATGCATTCAAACACAACTTCACCACAGCTCAACACACATACCCTCCACTTAAACCATATAGGATCATCTCAGCATATAGAAAAAATAAAAGCCTTAAGGATATTCTCATACATACCAAATTCAGCAATATGCCCCCTCCAATAACCAAACCTCACACACTGCACTACAAGAACAGGAAATTCATTACAAACCCCCATAGCCACACATCGGCTCCAATCCCGGACAGTTTCACCCTACAAACCTCCAATGTGGTTTACATCATCACCTGCACCCTCTGCCATAAACACTACATAGGAGAAACCGGAGCTTCAATAGACACTAGGTTGAAACAACATCTGAACAACATCTCACGGGCACACCTACAAACAACACTGATCACACACTTCCAGGAGCACCCCGTCACTCACCTCATCATATCTGGTGTGGAGTCGGGGTCCGGGTGGTCCAGTGGACAGCGGAAGCATGCCGAAAGAAAATGGATCACACAGTTGAACACAATTACACCCCTGGGACTGAATGAGAAAACATAACACTCTAACTTTTTCACACAGGACCAGGTTCATTTAATAAATAAAGTGTATACATATACTTTCATGGCAATTCTGTTGACGTATACTTTCTTCTGGTACTGACTACATAACACCCATACACACACACACACACACACACACACACACACACACACACACACACACACACACACACACATATCAGGTCCATACAAAACACATACATCTACACCCTCATACAGAGGCTCAAATATAAACACACACACATAGTTCATTTTTTACTTAGTCACGCACAGCTCCACACAGACACATAGACCCACGCACTAAAAACATGGCAATAACACTTACCTTGATCTCCATCTTTAGCACCATCCACTTATTCATCGCCACACAGCACCTGTTAAATACACTCACACCTACTTACATGCACACACATAGATTTACACCTTAAAAAGTAATTTCAACAACACTTACCTTGATCCTCAAATCCATAAACACCATCCACTCGTCCATGGCTACACAGCACCTGTAAAAAAACAAACACAATTTTACAATACATCCATCTGCATTCCTGCTCCTCTCAATTCAATTTCAATCAGCTTAATAACACAGTAATAATAGGCCCGTGCTCTTTAAGACCATCCAGTTTTCCTTTTAACCCTACCCTAACCCAAACCTAACCCTAACCCTAACCCTAACCCTAACCCTAACCCTAACCCTAACCCTAACCCTAACCCTAACCCTAACCCTAACCCTACTCAAAAATAAGTCTTCCTTAGGCAAATTTCTATTCCCTTCCACTCCAAACACCCAGTCACCCCCACACTATCCTTCTTTCCAACGGCCTCTACCCAATAACATCTTTAATTTCCAAAAATATAACAATTTTAAAAGAGATCACCCTTAGTCCAAGAGTTATTCTATTCCACTCCAATACCCAATCACCCTCACTCCCTCCCCACACCACTCTTATTTCAACAGCCCCCACTCAATCCTTGTAAATTATCCCCAGTTCAGATCTCCAGCTTTGAATGTTCACTTGGGTACTCGGACTATGGACTTTTTCTCGATAGACTGGACTTACTAGGACTCTCAGGACCTACTATACTCACCAATTGGATTGGAATCACACACTGGGGATTTGATCAACCCTGGTGGGCCTGCCTAGGGGAGGGTGTCTAGTGTTTCGAAGGCCGAAACGCCCAATGATCCTAGGTATACTACTGACGATGTGGTTCCTCAATTTAGACTCTATTAGACAGATTTACCTTCCTCCGGACTCTACGGTAACCTGACCGACCCTTTTACTAGGACCTGGCAGTCAATATAATACAAACTTTCGGAACAGCAGGTCATCCGCTCTCATTTAATACCCAATTGGTTTTCTTCAACACTTCCTTACTGCAATCACATCAATACTGGACACGGACGGGAATCTATGCCTAACCCCTAAAAAACTCTGGTTCTCGAGTCTTATACTTTGGACTATATACCTAAACTTTGCCCAGAGGTTTCAGACCTAAACCCAACCCTCTACAATTTTGGAATAACCCCAACCCGACCCCTAGCCCTAACCTCAACCACTTGGACCCATGCCTAAACCCAACCATTAGAAACCTTTGCCCAACCCCAACCCCTCTACACCCTTTCCTACTTTACCCTCTCCTCCCATTCTTGAAGCTTCTCTTGAATGGGGGGTAGAGTCTGACCGAGCCCTGTGGGCAACTGTGTTCCTCGCCCCGTGGGTGTCGACGCGGTATGGTCTTTGCTCTCGCTCTCTCTCTCTCTCTCTCTCTCTCTCTCTCTCTCTCTCTCTCTCTCTCTCTCTCTCTCGCTCTCCCACTTGCTTACTCTCTCACCCCATCTCCCTTGCTCTCTCCCTCACATTTAAAACGTTTACAACTTACATAATATTCTCCCTGACTCTTCTAATTTTAACCAATAAAAATTGGTCTTCGGACTTGGTAGGTCAACCTCATGGATTTCCTATGCTAATAAAACACCATCCCTCATCGTGATTGACAATAAATCCCAGTTCAAACCCTAGTGGATATTCAATAATTATAAGGCACCATTTTTTAGCGTGATTACCAATAGATCACCTTCCAGACCTTTGATAATTTGCTTCTTACAGAAGTCTGCTCTGTTACGTTTGGAAGTCTTCGGACACAATTAAGTCTTGCATAGACCTTTATCCCCAAACGTTGGACTGGACACACATTGAATACTTTGCTAGTTGTTCTCTTACCTCTTAGTTTATCCCTAGGGGACGGAGTGAGTAGGGTTTCAGGTGCGCGTGCCTTAGTGGGGTCTCACCTGTACTGTGGTCCCGTTGGGGTCCCACAGGGTGTTTCCTCGTTATTATTGCCACACCTAACCCTAACCCTAACCCTAACCCTAACCCTAACCCTAACCCTAACCCTAACCCTTTTGTCTGAGTGTGTTTTGTCTTGATCTTATGGTTTTTTAGGCTCAACCAGCCCCCTCTCCTAACCACAACCTAGGGAGTTTGGGTTTTTCTTCCATCTGGGCCTAAACCCAGCCATTGTTTTTTTGTCTAATATTGTCCGGTTTTCTTGGTTATGTCCCCTGTGGTGGTTTGTCTTTATTTTAGGGTAGTTTACTTTAGGCCTCCTGTGCCCGTGCAATACTTAGCACTTCGGTGCTAAAGTCTTCCCCTTCAAAAACCTAACCCTAACCCTAACCCTAATCCATGTCCAATCCCCCCCAAAAACCCAACCATGAAGATTTATACCTAAGTCCCACTCCCCCAAATGACTTCCAAACCCAAACCAAACCACCCCCCCCCCCCCCCCCCACCACCCCCCTCCCCTAGCCACCCCTTCCACCCTCTCCTCCCATCCTGAGAACCTCCCCTTGGATGGTGGGTAGAGACTGACTAAAGCCCTGTGGGCAACATTGTTCCTCGCCCTGTGGGTGTCGACTTTGTATAGTCATATATATCCCCCCTCATCCCTCTCACTCCCCACCAACCTTCCCTGCCACCTCCCACCCCTTCATACCCTCTCCTCCCATCCTGGAAACTCCCCCCTTGGATGGTAGGAAGAGGCTGACTAAAGCCCTGTGGGCAACAGTGTTCCTCGCCCCGTGGGTGTCGACTCTGTACGGTCATACATTTACACATCCATATCCCCACATTTCCCTTTCGCTCCCCGACACCCCCTTTCCCCGCCACCCCTCTCCCCCCCTCCCCCCACCAGCCCCTCCCGAACGGACCTAAGATTCCCCATCCATGTCTCAGTACTTTTGTCCAAAATGTAGGAGAAAGGTCTTCGGACAGCAGTATGTCACCCCTGTGGGATGCTAATACTGTATACTCCTATTACTCAGATCTTTAAGCCAACGTACTAGTGTTTGCAACTCAATCCTTTAGACTTCTAGACTCTTTATTCCATTTAAGGGGTTGGAGTGAGTGGGGTTTCAGGTGCGCGTGCCTCAATGGGGTCTCACCTGCACTGTGGTCCCGTCGGGGTCCCACAGGGTGTTTCCTCGTCATTATTGCCA
>NC_140365.1:16012500-16020000 GCF_054491055.1 Hypomesus nipponensis | reverse complement strand
GAGAGAGAGAGAGAGACCACCTTGCATTGTCAATTGCTAAATCTGTATATGGATAAGTAGCCTATGGTTGTCAACTTATTTCGTACGGCCATACCAGCCTGGCAACGCCCGATCTCGTCTGATCTCGGAAGCTAAGCAGGGTCGGGCCTGGTTAGTACTTGGATGGGAGACCGCCTGGGTATACCAGGTGCTGTATGCTCTTTTGCTCATTCACTTAGAAACTGAAATCTTGCAATATGCACAAGTAGTCCTTCATGAAAGGGGCTGGAAGCTGTTTTCATTTTGACACGAGAGAGAGAGAGAGAGAGAGAGAGAGACCACCTTGCATTGTCAATTGCTAAATCTGTATATGGATAAGTAGCCTATGGTTGTCAACTTATTTTGTACGGCCATACCAGCCTGGCAACGCCTGATCTCGTCTGATCTCGGAAGCTAAGCAGGGTTGGGCCTGGTTAGTACTTGGATGGGAGACCGCCTGGGAATACCAGGTGCTGTATGCTCTTTTGCTCATTCACTTAGAAACTGAAATCTTGCAATATGCACAAGTAGTCCTTCATGAAAGGGGCTGGAAGCTGTTTTCATTTTGACACGAGAGAGAGAGAGAGAGACCACCTTGCATTGTCAATTGCTAAATCTGTATATGGATAAGTAGCCTATGGTTGTCAACTTATTTCGTACGGCCATACCAGCCTGGCAACGCCCGATCTCGTCTGATCTCGGAAGCTAAGCAGGGTCGGGCCTGGTTAGTACTTGGATGGGAGACCGCCTGGGAATACCAGGTGCTGTATGCTCTTTTGCTCATTCACTTAGAAACTGAAATCTTGCAATATGCACAAGTAGTCCTTCATGAAAGGGGCTGGAAGCTGTTTTCATTTTGACACGAGAGAGAGAGAGAGACCACCTTGCATTGTCAATTGCTAAATCTGTATATGGATAAGTAGCCTATGGTTGTCAACTTATTTCGTACGGCCATACCAGCCTGGCAACGCCCGATCTCGTCTGATCTCGGAAGCTAAGCAGGGTCGGGCCTGGTTAGTACTTGGATGGGAGACCGCCTGGGAATACCAGGTGCTGTATGCTCTTTTGCTCATTCACTTAGAAACTGACATCTTGCAATATGCACAAGTAGTCCTTCATGAAAGGGGCTGGAAGCTGTTTTCATTTTGACACGAGAGAGAGAGAGAGAGAGAGAGAGAGAGAGAGAGAGAGAGACTACCTTGCATTGTCAATTGCTAAATCTGTATATGGATAAGTAGCCTATGGTTGTCAACGTATTTTGTACGGCCATACCAGCCTGGCAACGCCCGATCTCGTCTGATCTCGGAAGCTAAGCAGGGTCGGGCCTGGTTAGTACTTGGATGGGAGACCGCCTGGGAATACCAGGTGCTGTATGCTCTTTTGCTCATTCACTTAGAAACTGAAATCTTGCAATATGCACAAGTAGTCCTTCATGAAAGGGGCTGGAAGCTGTTTTCATTTTGACACGAGAGAGAGAGAGAGAGAGAGAGAGAGAGACCACCTTGCATTGTCAATTGCTAAATCTGTATATGGATAAGTAGCCTATGGTTGTCAACTTATTTTGTACGGCCATACCAGCCTGGCAACGCCCGATCTCGTCTGATCTCGGAAGCTAAGCAGGGTCGGGCCTGGTTAGTACTTGGATGGGAGACCGCCTGGGAATACCAGGTGCCGTATGCTCTTTTGCTCATTCACTTAGAAACTGACATCTTGCAATATGCACAAGTAGTCCTTCATGAAAGGGGCTGGAAGCTGTTTTCATTTTGACACGAGAGAGAGAGAGAGAGAGAGAGACCACCTTGCATTGTCAATTGCTAAATCTGTATATGGATAAGTAGCCTATGGTTGTCAACTTATTTCGTACGGCCATACCAGCCTGGCAACGCCCGATCTCGTCTGATCTCGGAAGCTAAGCAGGGTCGGGCCTGGTTAGTACTTGGATGGGAGACCGCCTGGGAATACCAGGTGCTGTATGCTCTTTTGCTCATTCACTTAGAAACTGAAATCTTGCAATATGCACAAGTAGTCCTTCATGAAAGGGGCTGGAAGCTGTTTTCATTTTGACACGAGAGAGAGAGAGAGAGAGAGAGAGAGAGAGAGAGACCACCTTGCATTGTCAATTGCTAAATCTGTATATGGATAAGTAGCCTATGGTTGTCAACTTATTTTGTACGGCCATACCAGCCTGGCAACGCCCGATCTCGTCTGATCTCGGAAGCTAAGCAGGGTCGGGCCTGGTTAGTACTTGGATGGGAGACCGCCTGGGAATACCAGGTGCCGTATGCTCTTTTGCTCATTCACTTAGAAACTGACATCTTGCAATATGCACAAGTAGTCCTTCATGAAAGGGGCTGGAAGCTGTTTTCATTTTGACACGAGAGAGAGAGAGAGAGAGAGAGACCACCTTGCATTGTCAATTGCTAAATCTGTATATGGATAAGTAGCCTATGGTTGTCAACTTATTTCGTACGGCCATACCAGCCTGGCAACGCCCGATCTCGTCTGATCTCGGAAGCTAAGCAGGGTCGGGCCTGGTTAGTACTTGGATGGGAGACCGCCTGGGAATACCAGGTGCTGTATGCTCTTTTGCTCATTCACTTAGAAACTGACATCTTGCAATATGCACAAGTAGTCCTTCATGAAAGGGGCTGGAAGCTGTTTTCATTTTGACACGAGAGAGAGAGAGAGAGAGAGAGAGAGAGAGAGAGACTACCTTGCATTGTCAATTGCTAAATCTGTATATGGATAAGTAGCCTATGGTTGTCAACTTATTTAGTACGGCCATACCAGCCTGGCAACGCCCGATCTCGTCTGATCTCGGAAGCTAAGCAGGGTCGGGCCTGGTTAGTACTTGGATGGGAGACCGCCTTGGAATACCAGGTGCTGTATGCTCTTTTGCTCATTCATTTAGAAACTGACATCTTGCAATATGCACAAGTAGTCCTTCATGAAAGGGGCTGGAAGCTGTTTTCATTTTGACACGAGAGAGAGAGAGAGAGACCACCTTGCATTGTCAATTGCTAAATCTGTATATGGATAAGTAGCCTATGGTTGTCAACTTATTTTGTACGGCCATACCAGCCTGGCAACGCCCGATCTCGTCTGATCTCGGAAGCTAAGCAGGGTCGGGCCTGGTTAGTACTTGGATGGGAGACCGCCTTGGAATACCAGGTGCTGTATGCTCTTTTGCTCATTCATTTAGAAACTGACATCTTGCAATATGCACAAGTAGTCCTTCATGAAAGGGGCTGGAAGCTGTTTTCATTTTGACACGAGAGAGAGAGAGAGAGAGACTACCTTGCATTGTCAATTGCTAAATCTGTATATGGATAAGTAGCCTATGGTTGTCAACTTATTTCGTACGGCCATACCAGCCTGGCAACGCCCGATCTCATCTGATCTCGGAAGCTAAGCAGGGTCGGGCCTGGTTAGTACTTGGATGGGAGACCGCCTGGGAATACCAGGTGCTGTATGCTCTTTTGCTCATTCACTTAGAAACTGAAATCTTGCAATATGCACAAGTAGTCCTTCATGAAAGGGGCTGGAAGCTGTTTTCATTTTGACACGAGAGAGAGAGAGAGAGAGAGAGACCACCTTGCATTGTAAATTGCTAAATCTGTATATGGATAAGTAGCCTATGGTTGTCAACTTATTTCGTACGGCCATACCAGCCTGGCAACGCCCGATCTCGTCTGATCTCGGAAGCTAAGCAGGGTCGGGCCTGGTTAGTACTTGGATGGGAGACCGCCTGGGAATACCAGGTGCCGTATGCTCTTTTGCTCATTCACTTAGAAACTGAAATCTTGCAATATGCACAAGTAGTCCTTCATGAAAGGGGCTGGAAGCTGTTTTCATTTTGACACGAGAGAGAGAGAGAGAGAGAGAGACCACCTTGCATTGTCAATTGCTAAATCTGTATATGGATAAGTAGCCTATGGTTGTCAACTTATTTCGTACGGCCATACCAGCCTGGCAACGCCCGATCTCGTCTGATCTCGGAAGCTAAGCAGGGTCGGGCCTGGTTAGTACTTGGATGGGAGACCGCCTGGGTATACCAGGTGCTGTATGCTCTTTTGCTCATTCACTTAGAAACTGAAATCTTGCAATATGCACAAGTAGTCCTTCATGAAAGGGGCTGGAAGCTGTTTTCATTTTGACACGAGAGAGAGAGAGAGAGAGAGAGAGAGACCACCTTGCATTGTCAATTGCTAAATCTGTATATGGATAAGTAGCCTATGGTTGTCAACTTATTTTGTACGGCCATACCAGCCTGGCAACGCCTGATCTCGTCTGATCTCGGAAGCTAAGCAGGGTTGGGCCTGGTTAGTACTTGGATGGGAGACCGCCTGGGAATACCAGGTGCTGTATGCTCTTTTGCTCATTCACTTAGAAACTGAAATCTTGCAATATGCACAAGTAGTCCTTCATGAAAGGGGCTGGAAGCTGTTTTCATTTTGACACGAGAGAGAGAGAGAGAGAGACCACCTTGCATTGTCAATTGCTAAATCTGTATATGGATAAGTAGCCTATGGTTGTCAACTTATTTCGTACGGCCATACCAGCCTGGCAACGCCCGATCTCGTCTGATCTCGGAAGCTAAGCAGGGTCGGGCCTGGTTAGTACTTGGATGGGAGACCGCCTGGGAATACCAGGTGCTGTATGCTCTTTTGCTCATTCACTTAGAAACTGAAATCTTGCAATATGCACAAGTAGTCCTTCATGAAAGGGGCTGGAAGCTGTTTTCATTTTGACACGAGAGAGAGAGAGAGACCACCTTGCATTGTCAATTGCTAAATCTGTATATAGATAAGTAGCCTATGGTTGTCAACTTATTTCGTACGGCCATACCAGCCTGGCAACGCCCGATCTCGTCTGATCTCGGAAGCTAAGCAGGGTCGGGCCTGGTTAGTACTTGGATGGGAGACCGCCTGGGAATACCAGGTGCTGTATGCTCTTTTGCTCATTCACTTAGAAACTGACATCTTGCAATATGCACAAGTAGTCCTTCATGAAAGGGGCTGGAAGCTGTTTTCATTTTGACACGAGAGAGAGAGAGAGAGAGAGAGAGAGAGAGAGAGACTACCTTGCATTGTCAATTGCTAAATCTGTATATGGATAAGTAGCCTATGGTTGTCAACGTATTTTGTACGGCCATACCAGCCTGGCAACGCCCGATCTCGTCTGATCTCGGAAGCTAAGCAGGGTCGGGCCTGGTTAGTACTTGGATGGGAGACCGCCTGGGAATACCAGGTGCTGTATGCTCTTTTGCTCATTCACTTAGAAACTGAAATCTTGCAATATGCACAAGTAGTCCTTCATGAAAGGGGCTGGAAGCTGTTTTCATTTTGACACGAGAGAGAGAGAGAGAGAGAGAGAGAGAGAGAGAGACCACCTTGCATTGTCAATTGCTAAATCTGTATATGGATAAGTAGCCTATGGTTGTCAACTTATTTTGTACGGCCATACCAGCCTGGCAACGCCCGATCTCGTCTGATCTCGGAAGCTAAGCAGGGTCGGGCCTGGTTAGTACTTGGATGGGAGACCGCCTGGGAATACCAGGTGCCGTATGCTCTTTTGCTCATTCACTTAGAAACTGACATCTTGCAATATGCACAAGTAGTCCTTCATGAAAGGGGCTGGAAGCTGTTTTCATTTTGACACGAGAGAGAGAGAGAGAGAGAGAGAGAGACTACCTTGCATTGTCAATTGCTAAATCTGTATATGGATAAGTAGCCTATGGTTGTCAACTTATTTTGTACGGCCATACCAGCCTGGCAACGCCCGATCTCGTCTGATCTCGGAAGCTAAGCAGGGTCGGGCCTGGTTAGTACTTGGATGGGAGACCGCCTGGGAATACCAGGTGCTGTATGCTCTTTTGCTCATTCACTAAGAAACTGACATCTTGCAATATGCACAAGTAGTCCTTCATGAAAGGGGCTGGAAGCTGTTTTCATTTTGACACGAGAGAGAGAGAGAGAGAGAGAGAGAGAGAGACTACCTTGCATTGTCAATTGCTAAATCTGTATATGGATAAGTAGCCTATGGTTGTCAACTTATTTCGTACGGCCATACCAGCCTGGCAACGCCCGATCTCATCTGATCTCGGAAGCTAAGCAGGGTCGGGCCTGGTTAGTACTTGGATGGGAGACCGCCTGGGAATACCAGGTGCTGTATGCTCTTTTGCTCATTCACTTAGAAACTGAAATCTTGCAATATGCACAAGTAGTCCTTCATGAAAGGGGCTGGAAGCTGTTTTCATTTTGACACGAGAGAGAGAGAGAGAGAGACCACCTTGCATTGTCAATTGCTAAATCTGTATATGGATAAGTAGCCTATGGTTGTCAACTTATTTCGTACGGCCATACCAGCCTGGCAACGCCCGATCTCGTCTGATCTCGGAAGCTAAGCAGGGTCGGGCCTGGTTAGTACTTGGATGGGAGACCGCCTGGGAATACCAGGTGCCGTATGCTCTTTTGCTCATTCACTTAGAAACTGAAATCTTGCAATATGCACAAGTAGTCCTTCATGAAAGGGGCTGGAAGCTGTTTTCATTTTGACACGAGAGAGAGAGAGAGAGAGAGAGAGAGAGACCACCTTGCATTGTCAATTGCTAAATCTGTATATGGATAAGTAGCCTATGGTTGTCAACTTATTTCGTACGGCCATACCAGCCTGGCAACGCCTGATCTCGTCTGATCTCGGAAGCTAAGCAGGGTTGGGCCTGGTTAGTACTTGGATGGGAGACCGCCTGGGAATACCAGGTGCTGTATGCTCTTTTGCTCATTCACTTAGAAACTGAAATCTTGCAATATGCACAAGTAGTCCTTCATGAAAGGGGCTGGAAGCTGTTTTCATTTTGACACGAGAGAGAGAGAGAGAGAGAGACCACCTTGCATTGTCAATTGCTAAATCTGTATATGGATAAGTAGCCTATGGTTGTCAACTTATTTCGTACGGCCATACCAGCCTGGCAACGCCCGATCTCGTCTGATCTCGGAAGCTAAGCAGGGTCGGGCCTGGTTAGTACTTGGATGGGAGACCGCCTGGGAATACCAGGTGCTGTATGCTCTTTTGCTCATTCACTTAGAAACTGAAATCTTGCAATATGCACAAGTAGTCCTTCATGAAAGGGGCTGGAAGCTGTTTTCATTTTGACACGAGAGAGAGAGAGAGAGAGAGACCACCTTGCATTGTCAATTGCTA
The DNA here is from genome assembly GCF_054491055.1 of Hypomesus nipponensis. Taxonomy (NCBI): domain Eukaryota; kingdom Metazoa; phylum Chordata; class Actinopteri; order Osmeriformes; family Osmeridae; genus Hypomesus; species Hypomesus nipponensis. The sequence goes on along the minus strand of NC_140365.1, from coordinate 16,012,779 downwards.
AATCTGTATATGGATAAGTAGCCTATGGTTGTCAACTTATTTCGTACGGCCATACCAGCCTGGCAACGCCCGATCTCGTCTGATCTCGGAAGCTAAGCAGGGTCGGGCCTGGTTAGTACTTGGATGGGAGACCGCCTGGGAATACCAGATGCTGTATGCTCTTTTGCTCATTCACTTAGAAACTGAAATCTTGCAATATGCACAAGTAGTCCTTCATGAAAGGGGCTGGAAGCTGTTTTCATTTTGACACGAGAGAGAGAGAGAGAGAGAGACCACCTT
>NC_140365.1:16002500-16007500 GCF_054491055.1 Hypomesus nipponensis | reverse complement strand
TGTATGCTCTTTTGCTCATTCACTTAGAAACTGAAATCTTGCAATATGCACAAGTAGTCCTTCATGAAAGGGGCTGGAAGCTGTTTTCATTTTGACACGAGAGAGAGAGAGAGAGAGAGAGACCACCTTGCATTGTCAATTGCTAAATCTGTATATGGATAAGTAGCCTATGGTTGTCAACTTATTTCGTACGGCCATACCAGCCTGGCAACGCCCGATCTCGTCTGATCTCGGAAGCTAAGCAGGGTCGGGCCTGGTTAGTACTTGGATGGGAGACCGCCTGGGAATACCAGGTGCCGTATGCTCTTTTGCTCATTCACTTAGAAACTGAAATCTTGCAATATGCACAAGTAGTCCTTCATGAAAGGGGCTGGAAGCTGTTTTCATTTTGACACGAGAGAGAGAGAGAGAGAGAGAGAGAGACCACCTTGCATTGTCAATTGCTAAATCTGTATATGGATAAGTAGCCTATGGTTGTCAACTTATTTCGTACGGCCATACCAGCCTGGCAACGCCCGATCTCGTCTGATCTCGGAAGCTAAGCAGGGTCGGGCCTGGTTAGTACTTGGATGGGAGACCGCCTGGGAATACTAGGTGCTGTATGCTCTTTTGCTCATTCACTTAGAAACTGACATCTTGCAATATGCACAAGTAGTCCTTCATGAAAGGGGCTGGAAGCTGTTTTCATTTTGACACGAGAGAGAGAGAGAGAGAGAGAGAGAGAGAGAGAGAGACTACCTTGCATTGTCAATTGCTAAATCTGTATATGGATAAGTAGCCTATGGTTGTCAACTTATTTCGTACGGCCATACCAGCCTGGCAACGCCCGATCTCATCTGATCTCGGAAGCTAAGCAGGGTCGGGCCTGGTTAGTACTTGGATGGGAGACCGCCTGGGAATACCAGGTGCTGTATGCTCTTTTGCTCATTCACTTAGAAACTGAAATCTTGCAATATGCACAAGTAGTCCTTCATGAAAGGGGCTGGAAGCTGTTTTCATTTTGACACGAGAGAGAGAGAGAGAGAGAGACCACCTTGCATTGTCAATTGCTAAATCTGTATATGGATAAGTAGCCTATGGTTGTCAACTTATTTCGTACGGCCATACCAGCCTGGCAACGCCCGATCTCGTCTGATCTCGGAAGCTAAGCAGGGTCGGGCCTGGTTAGTACTTGGATGGGAGACCGCCTGGGAATACCAGGTGCCGTATGCTCTTTTGCTCATTCACTTAGAAACTGAAATCTTGCAATATGCACAAGTAGTCCTTCATGAAAGGGGCTGGAAGCTGTTTTCATTTTGACACGAGAGAGAGAGAGAGAGAGAGAGAGAGACCACCTTGCATTGTCAATTGCTAAATCTGTATATGGATAAGTAGCCTATGGTTGTCAACTTATTTCGTACGGCCATACCAGCCTGGCAACGCCCGATCTCGTCTGATCTCGGAAGCTAAGCAGGGTCGGGCCTGGTTAGTACTTGGATGGGAGACCGCCTGGGTATACCAGGTGCTGTATGCTCTTTTGCTCATTCACTTAGAAACTGAAATCTTGCAATATGCACAAGTAGTCCTTCATGAAAGGGGCTGGAAGCTGTTTTCATTTTGACACGAGAGAGAGAGAGAGAGAGAGAGAGAGAGAGAGAGAGAGACCACCTTGCATTGTCAATTGCTAAATCTGTATATGGATAAGTAGCCTATGGTTGTCAACTTATTTCGTACGGCCATACCAGCCTGGCAACGCCTGATCTTGTCTGATCTCGGAAGCTAAGCAGGGTTGGGCCTGGTTAGTACTTGGATGGGAGACCGCCTGGGAATACCAGGTGCTGTATGCTCTTTTGCTCATTCACTTAGAAACTGACATCTTGCAATATGCACAAGTAGTCCTTCATGAAAGGGGCTGGAAGCTGTTTTCATTTTGACACGAGAGAGAGAGAGAGAGAGAGACCACCTTGCATTGTCAATTGCTAAATCTGTATATGGATAAGTAGCCTATGGTTGTCAACTTATTTCGTACGGCCATACCAGCCTGGCAACGCCCGATCTCGTCTGATCTCGGAAGCTAAGCAGGGTCGGGCCTGGTTAGTACTTGGATGGGAGACCGCCTGGGAATACCAGGTGCCGTATGCTCTTTTGCTCATTCACTTAGAAACTGAAATCTTGCAATATGCACAAGTAGTCCTTCATGAAAGGGGCTGGAAGCTGTTTTCATTTTGACACGAGAGAGAGAGAGAGAGAGAGAGAGAGACCACCTTGCATTGTCAATTGCTAAATCTGTATATGGATAAGTAGCCTATGGTTGTCAACTTATTTCGTACGGCCATACCAGCCTGGCAACGCCCGATCTCGTCTGATCTCGGAAGCTAAGCAGGGTCGGGCCTGGTTAGTACTTGGATGGGAGACCGCCTGGGTATACCAGGTGCTGTATGCTCTTTTGCTCATTCACTTAGAAACTGAAATCTTGCAATATGCACAAGTAGTCCTTCATGAAAGGGGCTGGAAGCTGTTTTCATTTTGACACGAGAGAGAGAGAGAGAGAGAGAGAGAGAGAGAGAGACCACCTTGCATTGTCAATTGCTAAATCTGTATATGGATAAGTAGCCTATGGTTGTCAACTTATTTCGTACGGCCATACCAGCCTGGCAACGCCTGATCTCGTCTGATCTCGGAAGCTAAGCAGGGTTGGGCCTGGTTAGTACTTGGATGGGAGACCGCCTGGGAATACCAGGTGCTGTATGCTCTTTTGCTCATTCACTTAGAAACTGAAATCTTGCAATATGCACAAGTAGTCCTTCATGAAAGGGGCTGGAAGCTGTTTTCATTTTGACACGAGAGAGAGAGAGAGAGAGAGACCACCTTGCATTGTCAATTGCTAAATCTGTATATGGATAAGTAGCCTATGGTTGTCAACTTATTTCGTACGGCCATACCAGCCTGGCAACGCCCGATCTCGTCTGATCTCGGAAGCTAAGCAGGGTCGGGCCTGGTTAGTACTTGGATGGGAGACCGCCTGGGAATACCAGGTGCTGTATGCTCTTTTGCTCATTCACTTAGAAACTGAAATCTTGCAATATGCACAAGTAGTCCTTCATGAAAGGGGCTGGAAGCTGTTTTCATTTTGACACGAGAGAGAGAGAGAGAGAGACCACCTTGCATTGTCAATTGCTAAATCTGTATATGGATAAGTAGCCTATGGTTGTCAACTTATTTCGTACGGCCATACCAGCCTGGCAACGCCCGATCTCGTCTGATCTCGGAAGCTAAGCAGGGTCGGGCCTGGTTAGTACTTGGATGGGAGACCGCCTGGGAATACCAGGTGCTGTATGCTCTTTTGCTCATTCACTTAGAAACTGACATCTTGCAATATGCACAAGTAGTCCTTCATGAAAGGGGCTGGAAGCTGTTTTCATTTTGACACGAGAGAGAGAGAGAGAGAGAGAGAGAGAGAGACTACCTTGCATTGTCAATTGCTAAATCTGTATATGGATAAGTAGCCTATGGTTGTCAACGTATTTTGTACGGCCATACCAGCCTGGCAACGCCCGATCTCGTCTGATCTCGGAAGCTAAGCAGGGTCGGGCCTGGTTAGTACTTGGATGGGAGACCGCCTGGGAATACCAGGTGCTGTATGCTCTTTTGCTCATTCACTTAGAAACTGACATCTTGCAATATGCACAAGTAGTCCTTCATGAAAGGGGCTGGAAGCTGTTTTCATTTTGACACGAGAGAGAGAGAGAGAGAGAGAGACTACCTTGCATTGTCAATTGCTAAATCTGTATATGGATAAGTAGCCTATGGTTGTCAACTTATTTCGTACGGCCATACCAGCCTGGCAACGCCCGATCTCATCTGATCTCGGAAGCTAAGCAGGGTCGGGCCTGGTTAGTACTTGGATGGGAGACCGCCTGGGAATACCAGGTGCTGTATGCTCTTTTGCTCATTCACTTAGAAACTGAAATCTTGCAATATGCACAAGTAGTCCTTCATGAAAGGGGCTGGAAGCTGTTTTCATTTTGACACGAGAGAGAGAGACCACCTTGCATTGTCAATTGCTAAATCTGTATATGGATAAGTAGCCTATGGTTGTCAACTTATTTCGTACGGCCATACCAGCCTGGCAACGCCCGATCTCGTCTGATCTCGGAAGCTAAGCAGGGTCGGGCCTGGTTAGTACTTGGATGGGAGACCGCCTGGGAATACCAGGTGCCGTATGCTCTTTTGCTCATTCACTTAGAAACTGACATCTTGCAATATGCACAAGTAGTCCTTCATGAAAGGGGCTGGAAGCTGTTTTCATTTTGACACGAGAGAGAGAGAGAGAGAGAGAGAGAGACTACCTTGCATTGTCAATTGCTAAATCTGTATATGGATAAGTAGCCTATGGTTGTCAACTTATTTTGTACGGCCATACCAGCCTGGCAACGCCCGATCTCGTCTGATCTCGGAAGCTAAGCAGGGTCTGGCCTGGTTAGTACTTGGATGGGAGACCGCCTGGGAATACCAGGTGCTGTATGCTCTTTTGCTCATTCACTTAGAAACTGACATCTTGCAATATGCACAAGTAGTCCTTCATGAAAGGGGCTGGAAGCTGTTTTCATTTTGACACGAGAGAGAGAGAGAGAGAGAGAGAGAGAGAGAGACTACCTTGCATTGTCAATTGCTAAATCTGTATATGGATAAGTAGCCTATGGTTGTCAACTTATTTCGTACGGCCATACCAGCCTGGCAACGCCCGATCTCATCTGATCTCGGAAGCTAAGCAGGGTCGGGCCTGGTTAGTACTTGGATGGGAGACCGCCTGGGAATACCAGGTGCTGTATGCTCTTTTGCTCATTCACTTAGAAACTGAAATCTTGCAATATGCACAAGTAGTCCTTCATGAAAGGGGCTGGAAGCTGTTTTCATTTTGACACGAGAGAGAGAGAGAGAGAGAGACCACCTTGCATTGTCAATTGCTAAATCTGTATATGGATAAGTAGCCTATGGTTGTCAACTTATTTCGTACGGCC
>NC_140365.1:15990000-15995000 GCF_054491055.1 Hypomesus nipponensis | reverse complement strand
ACCTTGCATTGTCAATTGCTAAATCTGTATATGGATAAGTAGCCTATGGTTGTCAACTTATTTCGTACGGCCATACCAGCCTGGCAACGCCCGATCTCGTCTGATCTCGGAAGCTAAGCAGGGTCGGGCCTGGTTAGTACTTGGATGGGAGACCGCCTGGGAATACCAGGTGCCGTATGCTCTTTTGCTCATTCACTTAGAAACTGAAATCTTGCAATATGCACAAGTAGTCCTTCATGAAAGGGGCTGGAAGCTGTTTTCATTTTGACACGAGAGAGAGAGAGAGAGAGAGAGAGACCACCTTGCATTGTCAATTGCTAAATCTGTATATGGATAAGTAGCCTATGGTTGTCAACTTATTTCGTACGGCCATACCAGCCTGGCAACGCCCGATCTCGTCTGATCTCGGAAGCTAAGCAGGGTCGGGCCTGGTTAGTACTTGGATGGGAGACCGCCTGGGTATACCAGGTGCTGTATGCTCTTTTGCTCATTCACTTAGAAACTGAAATCTTGCAATATGCACAAGTAGTCCTTCATGAAAGGGGCTGGAAGCTGTTTTCATTTTGACACGAGAGAGAGAGAGAGAGAGAGAGAGAGAGACCACCTTGCATTGTCAATTGCTAAATCTGTATATGGATAAGTAGCCTATGGTTGTCAACTTATTTCGTACGGCCATACCAGCCTGGCAACGCCCGATCTCATCTGATCTCGGAAGCTAAGCAGGGTCGGGCCTGGTTAGTACTTGGATGGGAGACCGCCTGGGAATACCAGGTGCTGTATGCTCTTTTGCTCATTCACTTAGAAACTGAAATCTTGCAATATGCACAAGTAGTCCTTCATGAAAGGGGCTGGAAGCTGTTTTCATTTTGACACGAGAGAGAGAGAGAGAGAGAGACCACCTTGCATTGTCAATTGCTAAATCTGTATATGGATAAGTAGCCTATGGTTGTCAACTTATTTCGTACGGCCATACCAGCCTGGCAACGCCCGATCTCGTCTGATCTCGGAAGCTAAGCAGGGTCGGGCCTGGTTAGTACTTGGATGGGAGACCGCCTGGGAATACCAGGTGCCGTATGCTCTTTTGCTCATTCACTTAGAAACTGAAATCTTGCAATATGCACAAGTAGTCCTTCATGAAAGGGGCTGGAAGCTGTTTTCATTTTGACACGAGAGAGAGAGAGAGAGAGAGAGACCACCTTGCATTGTCAATTGCTAAATCTGTATATGGATAAGTAGCCTATGGTTGTCAACTTATTTCGTACGGCCATACCAGCCTGGCAACGCCCGATCTCGTCTGATCTCGGAAGCTAAGCAGGGTCGGGCCTGGTTAGTACTTGGATGGGAGACCGCCTGGGTATACCAGGTGCTGTATGCTCTTTTGCTCATTCACTTAGAAACTGAAATCTTGCAATATGCACAAGTAGTCCTTCATGAAAGGGGCTGGAAGCTGTTTTCATTTTGACACGAGAGAGAGAGAGAGAGAGAGAGAGAGAGACCACCTTGCATTGTCAATTGCTAAATCTGTATATGGATAAGTAGCCTATGGTTGTCAACTTATTTCGTACGGCCATACCAGCCTGGCAACGCCTGATCTCGTCTGATCTCGGAAGCTAAGCAGGGTTGGGCCTGGTTAGTACTTGGATGGGAGACCGCCTGGGAATACCAGGTGCTGTATGCTCTTTTGCTCATTCACTTAGAAACTGAAATCTTGCAATATGCACAAGTAGTCCTTCATGAAAGGGGCTGGAAGCTGTTTTCATTTTGACACGAGAGAGAGAGAGAGAGAGAGACCACCTTGCATTGTCAATTGCTAAATCTGTATATGGATAAGTAGCCTATGGTTGTCAACTTATTTCGTACGGCCATACCAGCCTGGCAACGCCCGATCTCGTCTGATCTCGGAAGCTAAGCAGGGTCGGGCCTGGTTAGTACTTGGATGGGAGACCGCCTGGGAATACCAGGTGCCGTATGCTCTTTTGCTCATTCACTTAGAAACTGAAATCTTGCAATATGCACAAGTAGTCCTTCATGAAAGGGGCTGGAAGCTGTTTTCATTTTGACACGAGAGAGAGAGAGAGAGAGAGAGAGAGACCACCTTGCATTGTCAATTGCTAAATCTGTATATGGATAAGTAGCCTATGGTTGTCAACTTATTTCGTACGGCCATACCAGCCTGGCAACGCCCGATCTCGTCTGATCTCGGAAGCTAAGCAGGGTCGGGCCTGGTTAGTACTTGGATGGGAGACCGCCTGGGTATACCAGGTGCTGTATGCTCTTTTGCTCATTCACTTAGAAACTGAAATCTTGCAATATGCACAAGTAGTCCTTCATGAAAGGGGCTGGAAGCTGTTTTCATTTTGACACGAGAGAGAGAGAGAGAGAGAGAGAGAGAGAGAGAGACCACCTTGCATTGTCAATTGCTAAATCTGTATATGGATAAGTAGCCTATGGTTGTCAACTTATTTCGTACGGCCATACCAGCCTGGCAACGCCTGATCTCGTCTGATCTCGGAAGCTAAGCAGGGTTGGGCCTGGTTAGTACTTGGATGGGAGACCGCCTGGGAATACCAGGTGCTGTATGCTCTTTTGCTCATTCACTTAGAAACTGAAATCTTGCAATATGCACAAGTAGTCCTTCATGAAAGGGGCTGGAAGCTGTTTTCATTTTGACACGAGAGAGAGAGAGAGAGAGAGACCACCTTGCATTGTCAATTGCTAAATCTGTATATGGATAAGTAGCCTATGGTTGTCAACTTATTTCGTACGGCCATACCAGCCTGGCAACGCCCGATCTCGTCTGATCTCGGAAGCTAAGCAGGGTCGGGCCTGGTTAGTACTTGGATGGGAGACCGCCTGGGAATACCAGGTGCTGTATGCTCTTTTGCTCATTCACTTAGAAACTGAAATCTTGCAATATGCACAAGTAGTCCTTCATGAAAGGGGCTGGAAGCTGTTTTCATTTTGACACGAGAGAGAGAGAGAGAGAGACCACCTTGCATTGTCAATTGCTAAATCTGTATATGGATAAGTAGCCTATGGTTGTCAACTTATTTCGTACGGCCATACCAGCCTGGCAACGCCCGATCTCGTCTGATCTCGGAAGCTAAGCAGGGTCGGGCCTGGTTAGTACTTGGATGGGAGACCGCCTGGGAATACCAGGTGCTGTATGCTCTTTTGCTCATTCACTTAGAAACTGACATCTTGCAATATGCACAAGTAGTCCTTCATGAAAGGGGCTGGAAGCTGTTTTCATTTTGACACGAGAGAGAGAGAGAGAGAGAGAGAGAGAGACTACCTTGCATTGTCAATTGCTAAATCTGTATATGGATAAGTAGCCTATGGTTGTCAACGTATTTTGTACGGCCATACCAGCCTGGCAACGCCCGATCTCGTCTGATCTCGGAAGCTAAGCAGGGTCGGGCCTGGTTAGTACTTGGATGGGAGACCGCCTGGGAATACCAGGTGCTGTATGCTCTTTTGCTCATTCACTTAGAAACTGACATCTTGCAATATGCACAAGTAGTCCTTCATGAAAGGGGCTGGAAGCTGTTTTCATTTTGACACGAGAGAGAGAGAGAGAGAGAGAGAGAGAGACTACCTTGCATTGTCAATTGCTAAATCTGTATATGGATAAGTAGCCTATGGTTGTCAACTTATTTCGTACGGCCATACCAGCCTGGCAACGCCCGATCTCATCTGATCTCGGAAGCTAAGCAGGGTCGGGCCTGGTTAGTACTTGGATGGGAGACCGCCTGGGAATACCAGGTGCTGTATGCTCTTTTGCTCATTCACTTAGAAACTGAAATCTTGCAATATGCACAAGTAGTCCTTCATGAAAGGGGCTGGAAGCTGTTTTCATTTTGACACGAGAGAGAGAGACCACCTTGCATTGTCAATTGCTAAATCTGTATATGGATAAGTAGCCTATGGTTGTCAACTTATTTCGTACGGCCATACCAGCCTGGCAACGCCCGATCTCGTCTGATCTCGGAAGCTAAGCAGGGTCGGGCCTGGTTAGTACTTGGATGGGAGACCGCCTGGGAATACCAGGTGCCGTATGCTCTTTTGCTCATTCACTTAGAAACTGACATCTTGCAATATGCACAAGTAGTCCTTCATGAAAGGGGCTGGAAGCTGTTTTCATTTTGACACGAGAGAGAGAGAGAGAGAGAGAGAGAGACTACCTTGCATTGTCAATTGCTAAATCTGTATATGGATAAGTAGCCTATGGTTGTCAACTTATTTTGTACGGCCATACCAGCCTGGCAACGCCCGATCTCGTCTGATCTCGGAAGCTAAGCAGGGTCTGGCCTGGTTAGTACTTGGATGGGAGACCGCCTGGGAATACCAGGTGCTGTATGCTCTTTTGCTCATTCACTTAGAAACTGACATCTTGCAATATGCACAAGTAGTCCTTCATGAAAGGGGCTGGAAGCTGTTTTCATTTTGACACGAGAGAGAGAGAGAGAGAGAGAGACTACCTTGCATTGTCAATTGCTAAATCTGTATATGGATAAGTAGCCTATGGTTGTCAACTTATTTCGTACGGCCATACCAGCCTGGCAACGCCCGATCTCATCTGATCTCGGAAGCTAAGCAGGGTCGGGCCTGGTTAGTACTTGGATGGGAGACCGCCTGGGAATACCAGGTGCTGTATGCTCTTTTGCTCATTCACTTAGAAACTGAAATCTTGCAATATGCACAAGTAGTCCTTCATGAAAGGGGCTGGAAGCTGTTTTCATTTTGACACGAGAGAGAGAGAGAGAGAGAGACCACCTTGCATTGTCAATTGCTAAATCTGTATATGGATAAGTAGCCTATGGTTGTCAACTTATTTCGTACGGCCATACCAGCCTGGCAACGCCCGATCTCGTCTGATCTCGGAAGCTAAGCAGGGTCGGGCCTGGTTAGTACTTGGATGGGAGACCGCCTGGGAATACCAGGTGCCGTATGCTCTTTTGCTCATTCACTTAGAAACTGAAATCTTGCAATATGCACAA
>NC_140365.1:15957500-15982500 GCF_054491055.1 Hypomesus nipponensis | reverse complement strand
TGTCAATTGCTAAATCTGTATATGGATAAGTAGCCTATGGTTGTCAACTTATTTCGTACGGCCATACCAGCCTGGCAACGCCCGATCTCGTCTGATCTCGGAAGCTAAGCAGGGTCGGGCCTGGTTAGTACTTGGATGGGAGACCGCCTGGGTATACCAGGTGCTGTATGCTCTTTTGCTCATTCACTTAGAAACTGAAATCTTGCAATATGCACAAGTAGTCCTTCATGAAAGGGGCTGGAAGCTGTTTTCATTTTGACACGAGAGAGAGAGAGAGAGAGAGAGAGAGAGAGAGACCACCTTGCATTGTCAATTGCTAAATCTGTATATGGATAAGTAGCCTATGGTTGTCAACTTATTTCGTACGGCCATACCAGCCTGGCAACGCCTGATCTCGTCTGATCTCGGAAGCTAAGCAGGGTTGGGCCTGGTTAGTACTTGGATGGGAGACCGCCTGGGAATACCAGGTGCTGTATGCTCTTTTGCTCATTCACTTAGAAACTGAAATCTTGCAATATGCACAAGTAGTCCTTCATGAAAGGGGCTGGAAGCTGTTTTCATTTTGACACGAGAGAGAGAGAGAGAGAGACCACCTTGCATTGTCAATTGCTAAATCTGTATATGGATAAGTAGCCTATGGTTGTCAACTTATTTCGTACGGCCATACCAGCCTGGCAACGCCCGATCTCGTCTGATCTCGGAAGCTAAGCAGGGTCGGGCCTGGTTAGTACTTGGATGGGAGACCGCCTGGGAATACCAGGTGCTGTATGCTCTTTTGCTCATTCACTTAGAAACTGAAATCTTGCAATATGCACAAGTAGTCCTTCATGAAAGGGGCTGGAAGCTGTTTTCATTTTGACACGAGAGAGAGAGAGAGACCACCATGCATTGTCAATTGCTAAATCTGTATATGGATAAGTAGCCTATGGTTGTCAACTTATTTCGTACGGCCATACCAGCCTGGCAACGCCCGATCTCGTCTGATCTCGGAAGCTAAGCAGGGTCGGGCCTGGTTAGTACTTGGATGGAGACCGCCTGGGAATACCAGGTGCTGTATGCTCTTTTGCTCATTCACTTAGAAACTGACATCTTGCAATATGCACAAGTAGTCCTTCATGAAAGGGGCTGGAAGCTGTTTTCATTTTGACACGAGAGAGAGAGAGAGAGAGAGAGAGAGAGAGAGACTACCTTGCATTGTCAATTGCTAAATCTGTATATGGATAAGTAGCCTATGGTTGTCAACTTATTTAGTACGGCCATACCAGCCTGGCAACGCCCGATCTCGTCTGATCTCGGAAGCTAAGCAGGGTCGGGCCTGGTTAGTACTTGGATGGGAGACCGCCTGGGAATACCAGGTGCTGTATGCTCTTTTGCTCATTCACTTAGAAACTGACATCTTGCAATATGCACAAGTAGTCCTTCATGAAAGGGGCTGGAAGCTGTTTTCATTTTGACACGAGAGAGAGAGAGAGAGAGAGACTACCTTGCATTGTCAATTGCTAAATCTGTATATGGATAAGTAGCCTATGGTTGTCAACGTATTTTGTACGGCCATACCAGCCTGGCAACGCCCGATCTCGTCTGATCTCGGAAGCTAAGCAGGGTCGGACCTGGTTAGTACTTGGATGGGAGACCGCCTGGGAATACCAGGTGCTGTATGCTCTTTTGCTCATTCACTTAGAAACTGAAATCTTGCAATATGCACAAGTAGTCCTTCATGAAAGGGGCTGGAAGCTGTTTTCATTTTGACACGAGAGAGAGAGAGAGAGAGAGAGAGAGACCACCTTGCATTGTCAATTGCTAAATCTGTATATGGATAAGTAGCCTATGGTTGTCAACTTATTTCGTACGGCCATACCAGCCTGGCAACGCCTGATCTCGTCTGATCTCGGAAGCTAAGCAGGGTTGGGCCTGGTTAGTACTTGGATGGGAGACCGCCTGGGAATACCAGGTGCTGTATGCTCTTTTGCTCATTCACTTAGAAACTGAAATCTTGCAATATGCACAAGTAGTCCTTCATGAAAGGGGCTGGAAGCTGTTTTCATTTTGACACGAGAGAGAGAGAGAGAGAGACCACCTTGCATTGTCAATTGCTAAATCTGTATATGGATAAGTAGCCTATGGTTGTCAACTTATTTCGTACGGCCATACCAGCCTGGCAACGCCCGATCTCGTCTGATCTCGGAAGCTAAGCAGGGTCGGGCCTGGTTAGTACTTGGATGGGAGACCGCCTGGGAATACCAGGTGCTGTATGCTCTTTTGCTCATTCACTTAGAAACTGAAATCTTGCAATATGCACAAGTAGTCCTTCATGAAAGGGGCTGGAAGCTGTTTTCATTTTGACACGAGAGAGAGAGAGAGACCACCATGCATTGTCAATTGCTAAATCTGTATATGGATAAGTAGCCTATGGTTGTCAACTTATTTCGTACGGCCATACCAGCCTGGCAACGCCCGATCTCGTCTGATCTCGGAAGCTAAGCAGGGTCGGGCCTGGTTAGTACTTGGATGGAGACCGCCTGGGAATACCAGGTGCTGTATGCTCTTTTGCTCATTCACTTAGAAACTGACATCTTGCAATATGCACAAGTAGTCCTTCATGAAAGGGGCTGGAAGCTGTTTTCATTTTGACACGAGAGAGAGAGAGAGAGAGAGAGAGAGAGAGAGAGACTACCTTGCATTGTCAATTGCTAAATCTGTATATGGATAAGTAGCCTATGGTTGTCAACTTATTTAGTACGGCCATACCAGCCTGGCAACGCCCGATCTCGTCTGATCTCGGAAGCTAAGCAGGGTCGGGCCTGGTTAGTACTTGGATGGGAGACCGCCTGGGAATACCAGGTGCTGTATGCTCTTTTGCTCATTCACTTAGAAACTGACATCTTGCAATATGCACAAGTAGTCCTTCATGAAAGGGGCTGGAAGCTGTTTTCATTTTGACACGAGAGAGAGAGAGAGACCACCATGCATTGTCAATTGCTAAATCTGTATATGGATAAGTAGCCTATGGTTGTCAACTTATTTCGTACGGCCATACCAGCCTGGCAACGCCCGATCTCGTCTGATCTCGGAAGCTAAGCAGGGTCGGGCCTGGTTAGTACTTGGATGGAGACCGCCTGGGAATACCAGGTGCTGTATGCTCTTTTGCTCATTCACTTAGAAACTGACATCTTGCAATATGCACAAGTAGTCCTTCATGAAAGGGGCTGGAAGCTGTTTTCATTTTGACACGAGAGAGAGAGAGAGAGAGAGAGAGAGAGAGACTACCTTGCATTGTCAATTGCTAAATCTGTATATGGATAAGTAGCCTATGGTTGTCAACTTATTTAGTACGGCCATACCAGCCTGGCAACGCCCGATCTCGTCTGATCTCGGAAGCTAAGCAGGGTCGGGCCTGGTTAGTACTTGGATGGGAGACCGCCTGGGAATACCAGGTGCTGTATGCTCTTTTGCTCATTCACTTAGAAACTGACATCTTGCAATATGCACAAGTAGTCCTTCATGAAAGGGGCTGGAAGCTGTTTTCATTTTGACACGAGAGAGAGAGAGAGAGAGAGACTACCTTGCATTGTCAATTGCTAAATCTGTATATGGATAAGTAGCCTTTGGTTGTCAACGTATTTTGTACGGCCATACCAGCATGGCAACGCCCGATCTCGTCTGATCTCGGAAGCTAAGCAGGGTCGGACCTGGTTAGTACTTGGATGGGAGACCGCCTGGGAATACCAGGTGCTGTATGCTCTTTTGCTCATTCACTTAGAAACTGAAATCTTGCAATATGCACAAGTAGTCCTTCATGAAAGGGGCTGGAAGCTGTTTTCATTTTGACACGAGAGAGAGAGAGAGAGAGAGAGAGAGACCACCTTGCATTGTCAATTGCTAAATCTGTATATGGATAAGTAGCCTATGGTTGTCAACTTATTTTGTACGGCCATACCAGCCTGGCAACGCCCGATCTCGTCTGATCTCGGAAGCTAAGCAGGGTCGGGCCTGGTTAGTACTTGGATGGGAGACCGCCTGGGAATACCAGGTGCTGTATGCTCTTTTGCTCATTAACTTAGAAACTGACATCTTGCAATATGCACAAGTAGTCCTTCATGAAAGGGGCTGGAAGCTGTTTTCATTTTGACACGAGAGAGAGAGAGAGAGAGAGACTACCTTGCATTGTAAATTGCTAAATCTGTATATGGATAAGTAGCCTATGGTTGTCAACTTATTTCGCACGGCCATACCAGCCTGGCAACGCCCGATCTCGTCTGATCTCGGAAGCTAAGCAGGGTCGGGCCTGGTTAGTACTTGGATGGGAGACCGCCTTGGAATAACAGGTGCTGTATGCTCTTTTGCTCATTCACTTAGAAACTGAAATCTTGCAATATGCACAAGTAGTCCTTCATGAAAGGGGCTGGAAGCTGTTTTCATTTTGACACGAGAGAGAGAGAGAGAGAGACCACCTTGCATTGTCAATTGCTAAATCTGTATATGGATAAGTAGCCTATGGTTGTCAACTTATTTCGTACGGCCATACCAGCCTGGCAACGCCCGATCTCGTCTGATCTCGGAAGCTAAGCAGGGTCGGGCCTGGTTAGTACTTGGATGGGAGACCGCCTGGGAATACCAGGTGCTGTATGCTCTTTTGCTCATTCACTTAGAAACTGAAATCTTGCAATATGCACAAGTAGTCCTTCATGAATGGGGCTGGAAGCTGTTTTCATTTTGACACGAGAGAGAGAGAGAGAGAGAGACCACCTTGCATTGTCAATTGCTAAATCTGTATATGGATAAGTAGCCTATGGTTGTCAACTTATTTCGTACGGCCATACCAGCCTGGCAACGCCCGATCTCGTCTGATCTCGGAAGCTAAGCAGGGTCGGGCCTGGTTAGTACTTGGATGGGAGACCGCCTGGGAATACCAGGTGCTGTATGCTCTTTTGCTCATTCACTTAGAAACTGACATCTTGCAATATGCACAAGTAGTCCTTCATGAAAGGGGCTGGAAGCTGTTTTCATTTTGACACGAGAGAGAGAGAGAGAGAGAGAGAGAGAGAGAGAGAGAGAGACTACCTTGCATTGTCAATTGCTAAATCTGTATATGGATAAGTAGCCTATGGTTGTCAACGTATTTTGTACGGCCATACCAGCCTGGCAACGCCCGATCTCGTCTGATCTCGGAAGCTAAGCAGGGTCGGGCCTGGTTAGTACTTGGATGGGAGACCGCCTGGGAATACCAGGTGCTGTATGCTCTTTTGCTCATTCACTTAGAAACTGAAATCTTGCAATATGCACAAGTAGTCCTTCATGAAAGGGGCTGGAAGCTGTTTTCATTTTGACACGAGAGAGAGAGAGAGAGAGAGAGAGAGAGACCACCTTGCATTGTCAATTGCTAAATCTGTATATGGATAAGTAGCCTATGGTTGTCAACTTATTTTGTACGGCCATACCAGCCTGGCAACGCCCGATCTCGTCTGATCTCGGAAGCTAAGCAGGGTCGGGCCTGGTTAGTACTTGGATGGGAGACCGCCTGGGAATACCAGGTGCTGTATGCTCTTTTGCTCATTCACTTAGAAACTGACATCTTGCAATATGCACAAGTAGTCCTTCATGAAAGGGGCTGGAAGCTGTTTTCATTTTGACACGAGAGAGAGAGAGAGAGAGAGAGAGAGAGAGAGAGAGAGAGAGACTACCTTGCATTGTCAATTGCTAAATCTGTATATGGATAAGTAGCCTATGGTTGTCAACTTATTTCGTACGGCCATACCAGCCTGGCAACGCCCGATCTCGTCTGATCTCGGAAGCTAAGCAGGGTCGGGCCTGGTTAGTACTTGGATGGGAGACCGCCTGGGAATACTAGGTGCTGTATGCTCTTTTGCTCATTCACTTAGAAACTGACATCTTGCAATATGCACAAGTAGTCCTTCATGAAAGGGGCTGGAAGCTGTTTTCATTTTGACACGAGAGAGAGAGAGAGAGAGACCACCTTGCATTGTCAATTGCTAAATCTGTATATGGATAAGTAGCCTATGGTTGTCAACTTATTTCGTACGGCCATACCAGCCTGGCAACGCCCGATCTCGTCTGATCTCGGAAGCTAAGCAGGGTCGGGCCTGGTTAGTACTTGGATGGGAGACCGCCTGGGAATACCAGGTGCTGTATGCTCTTTTGCTCATTCACTTAGAAACTGAAATCTTGCAATATGCACAAGTAGTCCTTCATGAAAGGGGCTGGAAGCTGTTTTCATTTTGACACGAGAGAGAGAGAGAGAGACCACCTTGCATTGTCAATTGCTAAATCTGTATATGGATAAGTAGCCTATGGTTGTCAACTTATTTCGTACGGCCATACCAGCCTGGCAACGCCCGATCTCGTCTGATCTCGGAAGCTAAGCAGGGTCGGGCCTGGTTCGTACTTGGATGGGAGACCGCCTGGGAATACCAGGTGCTGTATGCTCTTTTGCTCATTCACTTAGAAACTGACATCTTGCAATATGCACAAGTAGTCCTTCATGAAAGGGGCTGGAAGCTGTTTTCATTTTGACACGAGAGAGAGAGAGAGAGAGAGAGAGAGAGAGAGAGAGAGAGAGAGAGAGACTACCTTGCATTGTCAATTGCTAAATCTGTATATGGATAAGTAGCCTATGGTTGTCAACTTATTTAGTACGGCCATACCAGCCTGGCAACGCCCGATCTCGTCTGATCTCGGAAGCTAAGCAGGGTCGGGCCTGGTTAGTACTTGGATGGGAGACCGCCTGGGAATACCAGGTGCTGTATGCTCTTTTGCTCATTCACTTAGAAACTGACATCTTGCAATATGCACAAGTAGTCCTTCATGAAAGGGGCTGGAAGCTGTTTTCATTTTGACACGAGAGAGAGAGAGAGAGAGAGAGAGAGAGACTACCTTGCATTGTCAATTGCTAAATCTGTATATGGATAAGTAGCCTATGGTTGTCAACGTATTTTGTACGGCCATACCAGCCTGGCAACGCCCGATCTCGTCTGATCTCGGAAGCTAAGCAGGGTCGGGCCTGGTTAGTACTTGGATGGGAGACCGCCTGGGAATACCAGGTGCTGTATGCTCTTTTGCTCATTCACTTAGAAACTGACATCTTGCAATATGCACAAGTAGTCCTTCATGAAAGGGGCTGGAAGCTGTTTTCATTTTGACACGAGAGAGAGAGAGAGAGAGAGAGAGAGAGAGAGAGACCACCTTGCATTGTCAATTGCTAAATCTGTATATGGATAAGTAGCCTATGGTTGTCAACTTATTTTGTACGGCCATACCAGCCTGGCAACGCCCGATCTCGTCTGATCTCGGAAGCTAAGCAGGGTCGGGCCTGGTTAGTACTTGGATGGGAGACCGCCTGGGAATACCAGGTGCTGTATGCTCTTTTGCTCATTCACTTAGAAACTGACATCTTGCAATATGCACAAGTAGTCCTTCATGAAAGGGGCTGGAAGCTGTTTTCATTTTGACACGAGAGAGAGAGAGAGAGAGAGAGAGAGAGAGAGAGAGACTACCTTGCATTGTCAATTGCTAAATCTGTATATGGATAAGTAGCCTATGGTTGTCAACTTATTTCGTACGGCCATACCAGCCTGGCAACGCCCGATCTCGTCTGATCTCGGAAGCTAAGCAGGGTCGGGCCTGGTTAGTACTTGGATGGGAGACCGCCTGGGAATACTAGGTGCTGTATGCTCTTTTGCTCATTCACTTAGAAACTGACATCTTGCAATATGCACAAGTAGTCCTTCATGAAAGGGGCTGGAAGCTGTTTTCATTTTGACACGAGAGAGAGAGAGAGAGAGACTACCTTGCATTGTAAATTGCTAAATCTGTATATGGATAAGTAGCCTATGGTTGTCAACTTATTTCGCACGGCCATACCAGCCTGGCAACGCCCGATCTCGTCTGATCTCGGAAGCTAAGCAGGGTCGGGCCTGGTTAGTACTTGGATGGGAGACCGCCTTGGAATAACAGGTGCTGTATGCTCTTTTGCTCATTCACTTAGAAACTGAAATCTTGCAATATGCACAAGTAGTCCTTCATGAAAGGGGCTGGAAGCTGTTTTCATTTTGACACGAGAGAGAGAGAGAGAGAGACCACCTTGCATTGTCAATTGCTAAATCTGTATATGGATAAGTAGCCTATGGTTGTCAACTTATTTCGTACGGCCATACCAGCCTGGCAACGCCCGATCTCGTCTGATCTCGGAAGCTAAGCAGGGTCGGGCCTGGTTAGTACTTGGATGGGAGACCGCCTGGGAATACCAGGTGCTGTATGCTCTTTTGCTCATTCACTTAGAAACTGAAATCTTGCAATATGCACAAGTAGTCCTTCATGAAAGGGGCTGGAAGCTGTTTTCATTTTGACACGAGAGAGAGAGAGAGAGAGACCACCTTGCATTGTCAATTGCTAAATCTGTATATGGATAAGTAGCCTATGGTTGTCAACTTATTTCGTACGGCCATACCAGCCTGGCAACGCCCGATCTCGTCTGATCTCGGAAGCTAAGCAGGGTCGGGCCTGGTTCGTACTTGGATGGGAGACCGCCTGGGAATACCAGGTGCTGTATGCTCTTTTGCTCATTCACTTAGAAACTGACATCTTGCAATATGCACAAGTAGTCCTTCATGAAAGGGGCTGGAAGCTGTTTTCATTTTGACACGAGAGAGAGAGAGAGAGAGAGAGAGAGAGAGAGAGAGAGAGAGAGAGAGACTACCTTGCATTGTCAATTGCTAAATCTGTATATGGATAAGTAGCCTATGGTTGTCAACTTATTTAGTACGGCCATACCAGCCTGGCAACGCCCGATCTCGTCTGATCTCGGAAGCTAAGCAGGGTCGGGCCTGGTTAGTACTTGGATGGGAGACCGCCTGGGAATACCAGGTGCTGTATGCTCTTTTGCTCATTCACTTAGAAACTGACATCTTGCAATATGCACAAGTAGTCCTTCATGAAAGGGGCTGGAAGCTGTTTTCATTTTGACACGAGAGAGAGAGAGAGAGAGAGAGAGAGACTACCTTGCATTGTCAATTGCTAAATCTGTATATGGATAAGTAGCCTATGGTTGTCAACTTATTTTGTACGGCCATACCAGCCTGGCAACGCCCGATCTCGTCTGATCTCGGAAGCTAAGCAGGGTCGGGCCTGGTTAGTACTTGGATGGGAGACCGCCTGGGAATACCAGGTGCTGTATGCTCTTTTGCTCATTCACTTAGAAACTGACATCTTGCAATATGCACAAGTAGTCCTTCATGAAAGGGGCTGGAAGCTGTTTTCATTTTGACACGAGAGAGAGAGAGAGAGAGAGAGAGAGAGAGAGACTACCTTGCATTGTCAATTGCTAAATCTGTATATGGATAAGTAGCCTATGGTTGTCAACGTATTTTGTACGGCCATACCAGCCTGGCAACGCCCGATCTCGTCTGATCTCGGAAGCTAAGCAGGGTCGGGCCTGGTTAGTACTTGGATGGGAGACCGCCTGGGAATACCAGGTGCTGTATGCTCTTTTGCTCATTCACTTAGAAACTGAAATCTTGCAATATGCACAAGTAGTCCTTCATGAAAGGGGCTGGAAGCTGTTTTCATTTTGACACGAAGAGAGAGAGAGAGAGAGAGAGAGAGAGAGAGAGAGACCACCTTGCATTGTCAATTGCTAAATCTGTATATGGATAAGTAGCCTATGGTTGTCAACTTATTTTGTACGGCCATACCAGCCTGGCAACGCCCGATCTCGTCTGATCTCGGAAGCTAAGCAGGGTCGGGCCTGGTTAGTACTTGGATGGGAGACCGCCTGGGAATACCAGGTGCTGTATGCTCTTTTGCTCATTCACTTAGAAACTGACATCTTGCAATATGCACAAGTAGTCCTTCATGAAAGGGGCTGGAAGCTGTTTTCATTTTGACACGAGAGAGAGAGAGAGAGAGAGAGAGAGAGAGAGAGAGAGAGAGACTACCTTGCATTGTCAATTGCTAAATCTGTATATGGATAAGTAGCCTATGGTTGTCAACTTATTTCGTACGGCCATACCAGCCTGGCAACGCCCGATCTCGTCTGATCTCGGAAGCTAAGCAGGGTCGGGCCTGGTTAGTACTTGGATGGGAGACCGCCTGGGAATACTAGGTGCTGTATGCTCTTTTGCTCATTCACTTAGAAACTGACATCTTGCAATATGCACAAGTAGTCCTTCATGAAAGGGGCTGGAAGCTGTTTTCATTTTGACACGAGAGAGAGAGAGAGAGAGACTACCTTGCATTGTAAATTGCTAAATCTGTATATGGATAAGTAGCCTATGGTTGTCAACTTATTTCGCACGGCCATACCAGCCTGGCAACGCCCGATCTCGTCTGATCTCGGAAGCTAAGCAGGGTCGGGCCTGGTTAGTACTTGGATGGGAGACCGCCTTGGAATAACAGGTGCTGTATGCTCTTTTGCTCATTCACTTAGAAACTGAAATCTTGCAATATGCACAAGTAGTCCTTCATGAAAGGGGCTGGAAGCTGTTTTCATTTTGACACGAGAGAGAGAGAGAGAGAGACCACCTTGCATTGTCAATTGCTAAATCTGTATATGGATAAGTAGCCTATGGTTGTCAACTTATTTCGTACGGCCATACCAGCCTGGCAACGCCCGATCTCGTCTGATCTCGGAAGCTAAGCAGGGTCGGGCCTGGTTAGTACTTGGATGGGAGACCGCCTGGGAATACCAGGTGCTGTATGCTCTTTTGCTCATTCACTTAGAAACTGAAATCTTGCAATATGCACAAGTAGTCCTTCATGAAAGGGGCTGGAAGCTGTTTTCATTTTGACACGAGAGAGAGAGAGAGAGACCACCTTGCATTGTCAATTGCTAAATCTGTATATGGATAAGTAGCCTATGGTTGTCAACTTATTTCGTACGGCCATACCAGCCTGGCAACGCCCGATCTCGTCTGATCTCGGAAGCTAAGCAGGGTCGGGCCTGGTTAGTACTTGGATGGGAGACCGCCTTGGAATAACAGGTGCTGTATGCTCTTTTGCTCATTCACTTAGAAACTGAAATCTTGCAATATGCACAAGTAGTCCTTCATGAAAGGGGCTGGAAGCTGTTTTCATTTTGACACGAGAGAGAGAGAGAGAGAGACCACCTTGCATTGTCAATTGCTAAATCTGTATATGGATAAGTAGCCTATGGTTGTCAACTTATTTCGTACGGCCATACCAGCCTGGCAACGCCCGATCTCGTCTGATCTCGGAAGCTAAGCAGGGTCGGGCCTGGTTCGTACTTGGATGGGAGACCGCCTGGGAATACCAGGTGCTGTATGCTCTTTTGCTCATTCACTTAGAAACTGACATCTTGCAATATGCACAAGTAGTCCTTCATGAAAGGGGCTGGAAGCTGTTTTCATTTTGACACGAGAGAGAGAGAGAGAGAGAGAGAGAGAGAGAGAGAGACCACCTTGCATTGTCAATTGCTAAATCTGTATATGGATAAGTAGCCTATGGTTGTCAACTTATTTCGTACGGCCATACCAGCCTGGCAACGCCCGATCTCGTCTGATCTCGGAAGCTAAGCAGGGTCGGGCCTGGTTCGTACTTGGATGGGAGACCGCCTGGGAATACCAGGTGCTGTATGCTCTTTTGCTCATTCACTTAGAAACTGACATCTTGCAATATGCACAAGTAGTCCTTCATGAAAGGGGCTGGAAGCTGTTTTCATTTTGACACGAGAGAGAGAGAGAGAGAGAGAGAGAGAGAGAGAGAGAGACTACCTTGCATTGTCAATTGCTAAATCTGTATATGGATAAGTAGCCTATGGTTGTCAACTTATTTAGTACGGCCATACCAGCCTGGCAACGCCCGCTCTCGTCTGATCTCGGAAGCTAAGCAGGGTCGGGCCTGGTTAGTACTTGGATGGGAGACCGCCTGGGAATACCAGGTGCTGTATGCTCTTTTGCTCATTCACTTAGAAACTGACATCTTGCAATATGCACAAGTAGTCCTTCATGAAAGGGGCTGGAAGCTGTTTTCATTTTGACACGAGAGAGAGAGAGAGAGAGAGAGAGAGAGAGACTACCTTGCATTGTCAATTGCTAAATCTGTATATGGATAAGTAGCCTATGGTTGTCAACGTATTTTGTACGGCCATACCAGCCTGGCAACGCCCGATCTCGTCTGATCTCGGAAGCTAAGCAGGGTCGGGCCTGGTTAGTACTTGGATGGGAGACCGCCTGGGAATACCAGGTGCTGTATGCTCTTTTGCTCATTCACTTAGAAACTGACATCTTGCAATATGCACAAGTAGTCCTTCATGAAAGGGGCTGGAAGCTGTTTTCATTTTGACACGAGAGAGAGAGAGAGAGAGAGAGAGAGAGAGAGAGACCACCTTGCATTGTCAATTGCTAAATCTGTATATGGATAAGTAGCCTATGGTTGTCAACTTATTTTGTACGGCCATACCAGCCTGGCAACGCCCGATCTCGTCTGATCTCGGAAGCTAAGCAGGGTCGGGCCTGGTTAGTACTTGGATGGGAGACCGCCTGGGAATACCAGGTGCTGTATGCTCTTTTGCTCATTCACTTAGAAACTGACATCTTGCAATATGCACAAGTAGTCCTTCATGAAAGGGGCTGGAAGCTGTTTTCATTTTGACACGAGAGAGAGAGAGAGAGAGAGAGAGAGAGAGAGACTACCTTGCATTGTCAATTGCTAAATCTGTATATGGATAAGTAGCCTATGGTTGTCAACGTATTTTGTACGGCCATACCAGCCTGGCAACGCCCGATCTCGTCTGATCTCGGAAGCTAAGCAGGGTCGGGCCTGGTTAGTACTTGGATGGGAGACCGCCTGGGAATACCAGGTGCTGTATGCTCTTTTGCTCATTCACTTAGAAACTGAAATCTTGCAATATGCACAAGTAGTCCTTCATGAAAGGGGCTGGAAGCTGTTTTCATTTTGACACGAGAGAGAGAGAGAGAGAGAGAGAGAGAGAGAGAGAGAGACCACCTTGCATTGTCAATTGCTAAATCTGTATATGGATAAGTAGCCTATGGTTGTCAACTTATTTTGTACGGCCATACCAGCCTGGCAACGCCCGATCTCGTCTGATCTCGGAAGCTAAGCAGGGTCGGGCCTGGTTAGTACTTGGATGGGAGACCGCCTGGGAATACCAGGTGCTGTATGCTCTTTTGCTCATTCACTTAGAAACTGACATCTTGCAATATGCACAAGTAGTCCTTCATGAAAGGGGCTGGAAGCTGTTTTCATTTTGACACGAGAGAGAGAGAGAGAGAGAGAGAGAGAGAGAGAGAGAGAGACTACCTTGCATTGTCAATTGCTAAATCTGTATATGGATAAGTAGCCTATGGTTGTCAACTTATTTCGTACGGCCATACCAGCCTGGCAACGCCCGATCTCGTCTGATCTCGGAAGCTAAGCAGGGTCGGGCCTGGTTAGTACTTGGATGGGAGACCGCCTGGGAATACTAGGTGCTGTATGCTCTTTTGCTCATTCACTTAGAAACTGACATCTTGCAATATGCACAAGTAGTCCTTCATGAAAGGGGCTGGAAGCTGTTTTCATTTTGACACGAGAGAGAGAGAGAGAGAGACTACCTTGCATTGTAAATTGCTAAATCTGTATATGGATAAGTAGCCTATGGTTGTCAACTTATTTCGCACGGCCATACCAGCCTGGCAACGCCCGATCTCGTCTGATCTCGGAAGCTAAGCAGGGTCGGGCCTGGTTAGTACTTGGATGGGAGACCGCCTTGGAATAACAGGTGCTGTATGCTCTTTTGCTCATTCACTTAGAAACTGAAATCTTGCAATATGCACAAGTAGTCCTTCATGAAAGGGGCTGGAAGCTGTTTTCATTTTGACACGAGAGAGAGAGAGAGAGAGACCACCTTGCATTGTCAATTGCTAAATCTGTATATGGATAAGTAGCCTATGGTTGTCAACTTATTTCGTACGGCCATACCAGCCTGGCAACGCCCGATCTCGTCTGATCTCGGAAGCTAAGCAGGGTCGGGCCTGGTTAGTACTTGGATGGGAGACCGCCTGGGAATACCAGGTGCTGTATGCTCTTTTGCTCATTCACTTAGAAACTGAAATCTTGCAATATGCACAAGTAGTCCTTCATGAAAGGGGCTGGAAGCTGTTTTCATTTTGACACGAGAGAGAGAGAGAGAGACCACCTTGCATTGTCAATTGCTAAATCTGTATATGGATAAGTAGCCTATGGTTGTCAACTTATTTCGTACGGCCATACCAGCCTGGCAACGCCCGATCTCGTCTGATCTCGGAAGCTAAGCAGGGTCGGGCCTGGTTCGTACTTGGATGGGAGACCGCCTGGGAATACCAGGTGCTGTATGCTCTTTTGCTCATTCACTTAGAAACTGACATCTTGCAATATGCACAAGTAGTCCTTCATGAAAGGGGCTGGAAGCTGTTTTCATTTTGACACGAGAGAGAGAGAGAGAGAGAGAGAGAGAGAGAGAGAGAGAGAGAGAGAGAGAGAGAGAGAGAGACTACCTTGCATTGTCAATTGCTAAATCTGTATATGGATAAGTAGCCTATGGTTGTCAACTTATTTAGTACGGCCATACCAGCCTGGCAACGCCCGCTCTCGTCTGATCTCGGAAGCTAAGCAGGGTCGGGCCTGGTTAGTACTTGGATGGGAGACCGCCTGGGAATACCAGGTGCTGTATGCTCTTTTGCTCATTCACTTAGAAACTGACATCTTGCAATATGCACAAGTAGTCCTTCATGAAAGGGGCTGGAAGCTGTTTTCATTTTGACACGAGAGAGAGAGAGAGAGAGAGAGAGAGAGAGAGAGAGAGAGAGAGACTACCTTGCATTGTCAATTGCTAAATCTGTATATGGATAAGTAGCCTATGGTTGTCAACGTATTTTGTACGGCCATACCAGCCTGGCAACGCCCGATCTCGTCTGATCTCGGAAGCTAAGCAGGGTCGGGCCTGGTTAGTACTTGGATGGGAGACCGCCTGGGAATACCAGGTGCTGTATGCTCTTTTGCTCATTCACTTAGAAACTGACATCTTGCAATATGCACAAGTAGTCCTTCATGAAAGGGGCTGGAAGCTGTTTTCATTTTGACACGAGAGAGAGAGAGAGAGAGAGAGAGAGAGAGAGAGACCACCTTGCATTGTCAATTGCTAAATCTGTATATGGATAAGTAGCCTATGGTTGTCAACTTATTTTGTACGGCCATACCAGCCTGGCAACGCCCGATCTCGTCTGATCTCGGAAGCTAAGCAGGGTCGGGCCTGGTTAGTACTTGGATGGGAGACCGCCTGGGAATACCAGGTGCTGTATGCTCTTTTGCTCATTCACTTAGAAACTGACATCTTGCAATATGCACAAGTAGTCCTTCATGAAAGGGGCTGGAAGCTGTTTTCATTTTGACACGAGAGAGAGAGAGAGAGAGAGAGAGAGAGAGAGACTACCTTGCATTGTCAATTGCTAAATCTGTATATGGATAAGTAGCCTATGGTTGTCAACTTATTTCGTACGGCCATACCAGCCTGGCAACGCCCGATCTCGTCTGATCTCGGAAGCTAAGCAGGGTCGGGCCTGGTTAGTACTTGGATGGGAGACCGCCTGGGAATACTAGGTGCTGTATGCTCTTTTGCTCATTCACTTAGAAACTGACATCTTGCAATATGCACAAGTAGTCCTTCATGAAAGGGGCTGGAAGCTGTTTTCATTTTGACACGAGAGAGAGAGAGAGAGAGACTACCTTGCATTGTAAATTGCTAAATCTGTATATGGATAAGTAGCCTATGGTTGTCAACTTATTTCGCACGGCCATACCAGCCTGGCAACGCCCGATCTCGTCTGATCTCGGAAGCTAAGCAGGGTCGGGCCTGGTTAGTACTTGGATGGGAGACCGCCTTGGAATAACAGGTGCTGTATGCTCTTTTGCTCATTCACTTAGAAACTGAAATCTTGCAATATGCACAAGTAGTCCTTCATGAAAGGGGCTGGAAGCTGTTTTCATTTTGACACGAGAGAGAGAGAGAGAGAGACCACCTTGCATTGTCAATTGCTAAATCTGTATATGGATAAGTAGCCTATGGTTGTCAACTTATTTCGTACGGCCATACCAGCCTGGCAACGCCCGATCTCGTCTGATCTCGGAAGCTAAGCAGGGTCGGGCCTGGTTAGTACTTGGATGGGAGACCGCCTGGGAATACCAGGTGCTGTATGCTCTTTTGCTCATTCACTTAGAAACTGAAATCTTGCAATATGCACAAGTAGTCCTTCATGAAAGGGGCTGGAAGCTGTTTTCATTTTGACACGAGAGAGAGAGAGAGAGAGACCACCTTGCATTGTCAATTGCTAAATCTGTATATGGATAAGTAGCCTATGGTTGTCAACTTATTTCGTACGGCCATACCAGCCTGGCAACGCCCGATCTCGTCTGATCTCGGAAGCTAAGCAGGGTCGGGCCTGGTTCGTACTTGGATGGGAGACCGCCTGGGAATACCAGGTGCTGTATGCTCTTTTGCTCATTCACTTAGAAACTGACATCTTGCAATATGCACAAGTAGTCCTTCATGAAAGGGGCTGGAAGCTGTTTTCATTTTGACACGAGAGAGAGAGAGAGAGAGAGAGAGAGAGAGAGAGAGAGAGAGAGAGAGACTACCTTGCATTGTCAATTGCTAAATCTGTATATGGATAAGTAGCCTATGGTTGTCAACTTATTTAGTACGGCCATACCAGCCTGGCAACGCCCGATCTCGTCTGATCTCGGAAGCTAAGCAGGGTCGGGCCTGGTTAGTACTTGGATGGGAGACCGCCTGGGAATACCAGGTGCTGTATGCTCTTTTGCTCATTCACTTAGAAACTGACATCTTGCAATATGCACAAGTAGTCCTTCATGAAAGGGGCTGGAAGCTGTTTTCATTTTGACACGAGAGAGAGAGAGAGAGAGAGAGAGAGAGAGAGAGAGACTACCTTGCATTGTCAATTGCTAAATCTGTATATGGATAAGTAGCCTATGGTTGTCAACGTATTTTGTACGGCCATACCAGCCTGGCAACGCCCGATCTCGTCTGATCTCGGAAGCTAAGCAGGGTCGGGCCTGGTTAGTACTTGGATGGGAGACCGCCTGGGAATACCAGGTGCTGTATGCTCTTTTGCTCATTCACTTAGAAACTGAAATCTTGCAATATGCACAAGTAGTCCTTCATGAAAGGGGCTGGAAGCTGTTTTCATTTTGACACGAGAGAGAGAGAGAGAGAGAGAGAGAGAGAGAGAGAGAGACCACCTTGCATTGTCAATTGCTAAATCTGTATATGGATAAGTAGCCTATGGTTGTCAACTTATTTTGTACGGCCATACCAGCCTGGCAACGCCCGATCTCGTCTGATCTCGGAAGCTAAGCAGGGTCGGGCCTGGTTAGTACTTGGATGGGAGACCGCCTGGGAATACCAGGTGCTGTATGCTCTTTTGCTCATTCACTTAGAAACTGAAATCTTGCAATATGCACAAGTAGTCCTTCATGAAAGGGGCTGGAAGCTGTTTTCATTTTGACACGAGAGAGAGAGAGAGAGAGACCACCTTGCATTGTCAATTGCTAAATCTGTATATGGATAAGTAGCCTATGGTTGTCAACTTATTTCGTACGGCCATACCAGCCTGGCAACGCCCGATCTCGTCTGATCTCGGAAGCTAAGCAGGGTCGGGCCTGGTTAGTACTTGGATGGGAGACCGCCTGGGAATACCAGGTGCTGTATGCTCTTTTGCTCATTCACTTAGAAACTGAAATCTTGCAATATGCACAAGTAGTCCTTCATGAAAGGGGCTGGAAGCTGTTTTCATTTTGACACGAGAGAGAGAGAGAGAGAGAGAGAGAGAGAGAGAGAGAGACCACCTTGCATTGTCAATTGCTAAATCTGTATATGGATAAGTAGCCTATGGTTGTCAACTTATTTTGTACGGCCATACCAGCCTGGCAACGCCCGATCTCGTCTGATCTCGGAAGCTAAGCAGGGTCGGGCCTGGTTAGTACTTGGATGGGAGACCGCCTGGGAATACCAGGTGCTGTATGCTCTTTTGCTCATTCACTTAGAAACTGAAATCTTGCAATATGCACAAGTAGTCCTTCATGAAAGGGGCTGGAAGCTGTTTTCATTTTGACACGAGAGAGAGAGAGAGAGAGACCACCTTGCATTGTCAATTGCTAAATCTGTATATGGATAAGTAGCCTATGGTTGTCAACTTATTTCGTACGGCCATACCAGCCTGGCAACGCCCGATCTCGTCTGATCTCGGAAGCTAAGCAGGGTCGGGCCTGGTTAGTACTTGGATGGGAGACCGCCTGGGAATACCAGGTGCTGTATGCTCTTTTGCTCATTCACTTAGAAACTGAAATCTTGCAATATGCACAAGTAGTCCTTCATGAAAGGGGCTGGAAGCTGTTTTCATTTTGACACGAGAGAGAGAGAGAGAGACCACCTTGCATTGTCAATTGCTAAATCTGTATATGGATAAGTAGCCTATGGTTGTCAACTTATTTCGTACGGCCATACCAGCCTGGCAACGCCCGATCTCGTCTGATCTCGGAAGCTAAGCAGGGTCGGGCCTGGTTCGTACTTGGATGGGAGACCGCCTGGGAATACCAGGTGCTGTATGCTCTTTTGCTCATTCACTTAGAAACTGACATCTTGCAATATGCACAAGTAGTCCTTCATGAAAGGGGCTGGAAGCTGTTTTCATTTTGACACGAGAGAGAGAGAGAGAGAGAGAGAGAGAGAGAGAGAGAGAGAGAGAGAGAGAGAGAGAGAGAGACTACCTTGCATTGTCAATTGCTAAATCTGTATATGGATAAGTAGCCTATGGTTGTCAACTTATTTAGTACGGCCATACCAGCCTGGCAACGCCCGATCTCGTCTGATCTCGGAAGCTAAGCAGGGTCGGGCCTGGTTAGTACTTGGATGGGAGACCGCCTGGGAATACCAGGTGCTGTATGCTCTTTTGCTCATTCACTTAGAAACTGAAATCTTGCAATATGCACAAGTAGTCCTTCATGAAAGGGGCTGGAAGCTGTTTTCATTTTGACACGAGAGAGAGAGAGAGAGAGAGAGAGAGAGAGAGAGAGAGAGAGACCACCTTGCATTGTCAATTGCTAAATCTGTATATGGATAAGTAGCCTATGGTTGTCAACTTATTTTGTACGGCCATACCAGCCTGGCAACGCCCGATCTCGTCTGATCTCGGAAGCTAAGCAGGGTCGGGCCTGGTTAGTACTTGGATGGGAGACCGCCTGGGAATACCAGGTGCTGTATGCTCTTTTGCTCATTCACTTAGAAACTGACATCTTGCAATATGCACAAGTAGTCCTTCATGAAAGGGGCTGGAAGCTGTTTTCATTTTGACACGAGAGAGAGAGAGAGAGAGAGAGAGAGAGAGAGAGAGAGAGAGAGAGAGAGACTACCTTGCATTGTCAATTGCTAAATCTGTATATGGATAAGTAGCCTATGGTTGTCAACTTATTTCGCACGGCCATACCAGCCTGGCAACGCCCGATCTCGTCTGATCTCGGAAGCTAAGCAGGGTCGGGCCTGGTTAGTACTTGGATGGGAGACCGCCTTGGAATAACAGGTGCTGTATGCTCTTTTGCTCATTCACTTAGAAACTGAAATCTTGCAATATGCACAAGTAGTCCTTCATGAAAGGGGCTGGAAGCTGTTTTCATTTTGACACGAGAGAGAGAGAGAGAGAGACCACCTTGCATTGTCAATTGCTAAATCTGTATATGGATAAGTAGCCTATGGTTGTCAACTTATTTCGTACGGCCATACCAGCCTGGCAACGCCCGATCTCGTCTGATCTCGGAAGCTAAGCAGGGTCGGGCCTGGTTAGTACTTGGATGGGAGACCGCCTGGGAATACCAGGTGCTGTATGCTCTTTTGCTCATTCACTTAGAAACTGAAATCTTGCAATATGCACAAGTAGTCCTTCATGAAAGGGGCTGGAAGCTGTTTTCATTTTGACACGAGAGAGAGAGAGAGAGAGACCACCTTGCATTGTCAATTGCTAAATCTGTATATGGATAAGTAGCCTATGGTTGTCAACTTATTTCGTACGGCCATACCAGCCTGGCAACGCCCGATCTCGTCTGATCTCGGAAGCTAAGCAGGGTCGGGCCTGGTTCGTACTTGGATGGGAGACCGCCTGGGAATACCAGGTGCTGTATGCTCTTTTGCTCATTCACTTAGAAACTGACATCTTGCAATATGCACAAGTAGTCCTTCATGAAAGGGGCTGGAAGCTGTTTTCATTTTGACACGAGAGAGAGAGAGAGAGAGAGAGAGAGAGAGAGAGAGAGAGAGAGAGAGAGAGAGAGAGAGAGAGAGACTACCTTGCATTGTCAATTGCTAAATCTGTATATGGATAAGTAGCCTATGGTTGTCAACTTATTTAGTACGGCCATACCAGCCTGGCAACGCCCGATCTCGTCTGATCTCGGAAGCTAAGCAGGGTCGGGCCTGGTTAGTACTTGGATGGGAGACCGCCTGGGAATACCAGGTGCTGTATGCTCTTTTGCTCATTCACTTAGAAACTGACATCTTGCAATATGCACAAGTAGTCCTTCATGAAAGGGGCTGGAAGCTGTTTTCATTTTGACACGAGAGAGAGAGAGAGAGAGAGAGAGAGAGAGAGACTACCTTGCATTGTCAATTGCTAAATCTGTATATGGATAAGTAGCCTATGGTTGTCAACGTATTTTGTACGGCCATACCAGCCTGGCAACGCCCGATCTCGTCTGATCTCGGAAGCTAAGCAGGGTCGGGCCTGGTTAGTACTTGGATGGGAGACCGCCTGGGAATACCAGGTGCTGTATGCTCTTTTGCTCATTCACTTAGAAACTGAAATCTTGCAATATGCACAAGTAGTCCTTCATGAAAGGGGCTGGAAGCTGTTTTCATTTTGACACGAGAGAGAGAGAGAGAGAGAGAGAGAGAGAGAGAGAGAGAGAGAGAGAGACCACCTTGCATTGTCAATTGCTAAATCTGTATATGGATAAGTAGCCTATGGTTGTCAACTTATTTTGTACGGCCATACCAGCCTGGCAACGCCCGATCTCGTCTGATCTCGGAAGCTAAGCAGGGTCGGGCCTGGTTAGTACTTGGATGGGAGACCGCCTGGGAATACCAGGTGCTGTATGCTCTTTTGCTCATTCACTTAGAAACTGAAATCTTGCAATATGCACAAGTAGTCCTTCATGAAAGGGGCTGGAAGCTGTTTTCATTTTGACACGAGAGAGAGAGAGAGAGAGAGAGAGAGAGAGAGAGAGAGACCACCTTGCATTGTCAATTGCTAAATCTGTATATGGATAAGTAGCCTATGGTTGTCAACGTATTTTGTACGGCCATACCAGCCTGGCAACGCCCGATCTCGTCTGATCTCGGAAGCTAAGCAGGGTCGGGCCTGGTTAGTACTTGGATGGGAGACCGCCTGGGAATACTAGGTGCTGTATGCTCTTTTGCTCATTCACTTAGAAACTGACATCTTGCAATATGCACAAGTAGTCCTTCATGAAAGGGGCTGGAAGCTGTTTTCATTTTGACACGAGAGAGAGAGAGAGAGAGACTACCTTGCATTGTAAATTGCTAAATCTGTATATGGATAAGTAGCCTATGGTTGTCAACTTATTTCGCACGGCCATACCAGCCTGGCAACGCCCGATCTCGTCTGATCTCGGAAGCTAAGCAGGGTCGGGCCTGGTTAGTACTTGGATGGGAGACCGCCTTGGAATAACAGGTGCTGTATGCTCTTTTGCTCATTCACTTAGAAACTGAAATCTTGCAATATGCACAAGTAGTCCTTCATGAAAGGGGCTGGAAGCTGTTTTCATTTTGACACGAGAGAGAGAGAGAGAGAGACCACCTTGCATTGTCAATTGCTAAATCTGTATATGGATAAGTAGCCTATGGTTGTCAACTTATTTCGTACGGCCATACCAGCCTGGCAACGCCCGATCTCGTCTGATCTCGGAAGCTAAGCAGGGTCGGGCCTGGTTCGTACTTGGATGGGAGACCGCCTGGGAATACCAGGTGCTGTATGCTCTTTTGCTCATTCACTTAGAAACTGACATCTTGCAATATGCACAAGTAGTCCTTCATGAAAGGGGCTGGAAGCTGTTTTCATTTTGACACGAGAGAGAGAGAGAGAGAGAGAGAGAGAGAGAGAGAGAGAGAGAGAGAGAGAGAGAGAGACTACCTTGCATTGTCAATTGCTAAATCTGTATATGGATAAGTAGCCTATGGTTGTCAACTTATTTAGTACGGCCATACCAGCCTGGCAACGCCCGATCTCGTCTGATCTCGGAAGCTAAGCAGGGTCGGGCCTGGTTAGTACTTGGATGGGAGACCGCCTGGGAATACCAGGTGCTGTATGCTCTTTTGCTCATTCACTTAGAAACTGACATCTTGCAATATGCACAAGTAGTCCTTCATGAAAGGGGCTGGAAGCTGTTTTCATTTTGACACGAGAGAGAGAGAGAGAGAGAGAGAGAGAGAGAGACTACCTTGCATTGTCAATTGCTAAATCTGTATATGGATAAGTAGCCTATGGTTGTCAACGTATTTTGTACGGCCATACCAGCCTGGCAACGCCCGATCTCGTCTGATCTCGGAAGCTAAGCAGGGTCGGGCCTGGTTAGTACTTGGATGGGAGACCGCCTGGGAATACCAGGTGCTGTATGCTCTTTTGCTCATTCACTTAGAAACTGAAATCTTGCAATATGCACAAGTAGTCCTTCATGAAAGGGGCTGGAAGCTGTTTTCATTTTGACACGAGAGAGAGAGAGAGAGAGAGAGAGAGAGAGAGAGAGACCACCTTGCATTGTCAATTGCTAAATCTGTATATGGATAAGTAGCCTATGGTTGTCAACTTATTTTGTACGGCCATACCAGCCTGGCAACGCCCGATCTCGTCTGATCTCGGAAGCTAAGCAGGGTCGGGCCTGGTTAGTACTTGGATGGGAGACCGCCTGGGAATACCAGGTGCTGTATGCTCTTTTGCTCATTCACTTAGAAACTGAAATCTTGCAATATGCACAAGTAGTCCTTCATGAAAGGGGCTGGAAGCTGTTTTCATTTTGACACGAGAGAGAGAGAGAGAGAGAGAGAGAGAGAGAGAGACCACCTTGCATTGTCAATTGCTAAATCTGTATATGGATAAGTAGCCTATGGTTGTCAACGTATTTTGTACGGCCATACCAGCCTGGCAACGCCCGATCTCGTCTGATCTCGGAAGCTAAGCAGGGTCGGGCCTGGTTAGTACTTGGATGGGAGACCGCCTGGGAATACTAGGTGCTGTATGCTCTTTTGCTCATTCACTTAGAAACTGACATCTTGCAATATGCACAAGTAGTCCTTCATGAAAGGGGCTGGAAGCTGTTTTCATTTTGACACGAGAGAGAGAGAGAGAGAGACTACCTTGCATTGTAAATTGCTAAATCTGTATATGGATAAGTAGCCTATGGTTGTCAACTTATTTCGCACGGCCATACCAGCCTGGCAACGCCCGATCTCGTCTGATCTCGGAAGCTAAGCAGGGTCGGGCCTGGTTAGTACTTGGATGGGAGACCGCCTTGGAATAACAGGTGCTGTATGCTCTTTTGCTCATTCACTTAGAAACTGAAATCTTGCAATATGCACAAGTAGTCCTTCATGAAAGGGGCTGGAAGCTGTTTTCATTTTGACACGAGAGAGAGAGAGAGAGAGACCACCTTGCATTGTCAATTGCTAAATCTGTATATGGATAAGTAGCCTATGGTTGTCAACTTATTTCGTACGGCCATACCAGCCTGGCAACGCCCGATCTCGTCTGATCTCGGAAGCTAAGCAGGGTCGGGCCTGGTTCGTACTTGGATGGGAGACCGCCTGGGAATACCAGGTGCTGTATGCTCTTTTGCTCATTCACTTAGAAACTGACATCTTGCAATATGCACAAGTAGTCCTTCATGAAAGGGGCTGGAAGCTGTTTTCATTTTGACACGAGAGAGAGAGAGAGAGAGAGAGAGAGAGAGAGAGAGAGAGAGAGACTACCTTGCATTGTCAATTGCTAAATCTGTATATGGATAAGTAGCCTATGGTTGTCAACTTATTTCGCACGGCCATACCAGCCTGGCAACGCCCGATCTCGTCTGATCTCGGAAGCTAAGCAGGGTCGGGCCTGGTTAGTACTTGGATGGGAGACCGCCTTGGAATAACAGGTGCTGTATGCTCTTTTGCTCATTCACTTAGAAACTGAAATCTTGCAATATGCACAAGTAGTCCTTCATGAAAGGGGCTGGAAGCTGTTTTCATTTTGACACGAGAGAGAGAGAGAGAGAGAGAGAGAGAGAGAGAGAGAGACTACCTTGCATTGTCAATTGCTAAATCTGTATATGGATAAGTAGCCTATGGTTGTCAACTTATTTCGTACGGCCATACCAGCCTGGCAACGCCCGATCTCGTCTGATCTCGGAAGCTAATCAGGGTTGGGCCTGGTTAGTACTTGGATGGGAGACCGCCTGGGAATACTAGGTGCTGTATGCTCTTTTGCTCATTCACTTAGAAACTGACATCTTGCAATATGCACAAGTAGTCCTTCATGAAAGGGGCTGGAAGCTGTTTTCATTTTGACACGAGAGAGAGAGAGAGAGAGACCACCTTGCATTGTCAATTGCTAAATCTGTATATGGATAAGTAGCCTATGGTTGTCAACTTATTTCGTACGGCCATACCAGCCTGGCAACGCCCGATCTCGTCTGATCTCGGAAGCTAAGCAGGGTCGGGCCTGGTTAGTACTTGGATGGGAGACCGCCTGGGAATACCAGGTGCCGTATGCTCTTTTGCTCATTCACTTAGAAACTGAAATCTTGCAATATGCACAAGTAGTCCTTCATGAAAGGGGCTGGAAGCTGTTTTCATTTTGACACGAGAGAGAGAGAGAGACCACCTTGCATTGTCAATTGCTAAATCTGTATATGGATAAGTAGCCTATGG
>NC_140365.1:15942500-15952500 GCF_054491055.1 Hypomesus nipponensis | reverse complement strand
ACACGAGAGAGAGAGAGAGAGAGAGAGAGAGAGAGAGAGAGAGAGAGACTACCTTGCATTGTCAATTGCTAAATCTGTATATGGATAAGTAGCCTATGGTTGTCAACTTATTTAGTACGGCCATACCAGCCTGGCAACGCCCGATCTCGTCTGATCTCGGAAGCTAAGCAGGGTCGGGCCTGGTTAGTACTTGGATGGGAGACCGCCTGGGAATACCAGGTGCTGTATGCTCTTTTGCTCATTCACTTAGAAACTGAAATCTTGCAATATGCACAAGTAGTCCTTCATGAAAGGGGCTGGAAGCTGTTTTCATTTTGACACGAGAGAGAGAGAGAGAGAGACCACCTTGCATTGTCAATTGCTAAATCTGTATATGGATAAGTAGCCTATGGTTGTCAACTTATTTCGTACGGCCATACCAGCCTGGCAACGCCCGATCTCGTCTGATCTCGGAAGCTAAGCAGGGTCGGGCCTGGTTAGTACTTGGATGGGAGACCGCCTGGGAATACCAGGTGCTGTATGCTCTTTTGCTCATTCACTTAGAAACTGACATCTTGCAATATGCACAAGTAGTCCTTCATGAAAGGGGCTGGAAGCTGTTTTCATTTTGACACGAGAGAGAGAGAGAGAGAGAGAGAGAGACCACCTTGCATTGTCAATTGCTAAATCTGTATATGGATAAGTAGCCTATGGTTGTCAACTTATTTTGTACGGCCATACCAGCCTGGCAACGCCCGATCTCGTCTGATCTCGGAAGCTAAGCAGGGTCGGGCCTGGCTAGTAATTGGATGGGAGACCGCCTGGGAATACCAGGTGCTGTATGCTCTTTTGCTCATTCACTTAGAAACTGACATCTTGCAATATACACAAGTAGTCCTTCATGAAAGGGGCTGGAAGCTGTTTTCATTTTGACACGAGAGAGAGAGAGAGACCACATTGCATTGTCAATTGCTAAATCTGTATATGGATAAGTAGCCTATGGTTGTCAACTTATTTCGTACGGCCATACCAGCCTGGCAACGCCCGATCTCGGAAGCTAAGCAGGGTCGGGCCTGGTTAGTACTTGGATGGGAGACCGCCTGGGAATACCAGGTGCTGTATGCTCTTTTGCTCATTCACTTAGAAACTGAAATCTTGCAATATGCACAAGTAGTCCTTCATGAAAGGGGCTGGAAGCTGTTTTCATTTTGACACGAGAGAGAGAGAGAGAGAGAGAGAGAGAGAGAGAGACCACCTTGCATTGTCAATTGCCAAATCTGTATATGGATAAGTAGCCTATGGTTGTCAACTTATTTCGTACGGCCATACCAGCCTGGCAACGCCCGATCTCGTCTGATCTCGGAAGCTAAGCAGGGTCGGGCCTGGTTAGTACTTGGATGGGAGACCGCCTGGGAATACCAGGTGCTGTATGCTCATTCACTTAGAAACTGAAATCTTGCAATATGCACAAGTAGTCCTTCATGAAAGGGGCTGGAAGCTGTTTTCATTTTGACACGAGAGAGAGACCACCTTGCATTGTCAATTGCCAAATCTGTATATGGATAAGTAGCCTATGGTTGTCAACTTATTTCGTACGGCCATACCAGCCTGGCAACGCCCGATCTCGTCTGATCTCGGAAGCTAAGCAGGGTCGGGCCTGGTTAGTACTTGGATGGGAGACCGCCTGGGAATACCAGGTGCTGTATGCTCTTTTGCTCATTCACTTAGAAACTGAAATCTTGCAATATGCACAAGTAGTCCTTCATGAAAGGGGCTGGAAGCTGTTTTCATTTTGACACGAGAGAGAGAGAGAGAGAGAGAGAGAGAGAGACCACCTTGCATTGTCAATTGCTAAATCTGTATATGGATAAGTAGCCTATGGTTGTCAACTTATTTCGTACGGCCATACCAGCCTGGCAACGCCCGATCTCGTCTGATCTCGGAAGCTAAGCAGGGTCGGGCCTGGTTAGTACTTGGATGGGAGACCGCCTGGGAATACCAGGTGCTGTATGCTCTTTTGCTCATTCACTTAGAAACTGAAATCTTGCAATATGCACAAGTAGTCCTTCATGAAAGGGGCTGGAAGCTGTTTTCATTTTGACACGAGAGAGAGACCACCTTGCATTGTCAATTGCCAAATCTGTATATGGATAAGTAGCCTATGGTTGTCAACTTATTTCGTACGGCCATACCAGCCTGGCAACGCCCGATCTCGTCTGATCTCGGAAGCTAAGCAGGGTCGGGCCTGGTTAGTACTTGGATGGGAGACCGCCTGGGAATACCAGGTGCTGTATGCTCTTTTGCTCATTCACTTAGAAACTGAAATCTTGCAATATGCACAAGTAGTCCTTCATGAAAGGGGCTGGAAGCTGTTTTCATTTTGACACGAGAGAGAGAGAGACCACCTTGCATTGTCAATTGCCAAATCTGTATATGGATAAGTAGCCTATGGTTGTCAACTTATTTCGTACGGCCATACCAGCCTGGCAACGCCCGATCTCGTCTGATCTCGGAAGCTAAGCAGGGTCGGGCCTGGTTAGTACTTGGATGGGAGACCGCCTGGGAATACCAGGTGCTGTATGCTCTTTTGCTCATTCACTTAGAAACTGAAATCTTGCAATATGCACAAGTAGTCCTTCATGAAAGGGGCTGGAAGCTGTTTTCATTTTGACACGAGAGAGAGAGAGAGAGAGAGAGAGAGAGAGAGAGAGAGAGAGAGAGAGAGACCACCTTGCATTGTCAATTGCTAAATCTGTATATGGATAAGTAGCCTATGGTTGTCAACTTATTTCGTACGGCCATACCAGCCTGGCAACGCCCGATCTCGTCTGATCTCGGAAGCTAAGCAGGGTCGGGCCTGGTTAGTACTTGGATGGGAGACCGCCTGGGAATACCAGGTGCTGTATGCTCTTTTGCTCATTCACTTAGAAACTGAAATCTTGCAATATGCACAAGTAGTCCTTCATGAAAGGGGCTGGAAGCTGTTTTCATTTTGACACGAGAGAGAGAGAGAGAGAGACCACCTTGCATTGTCAATTGCTAAATCTGTATATGGATAAGTAGCCTATGGTTGTCAACTTATTTCGTACGGCCATACCAGCCTGGCAACGCCCGATCTCGTCTGATCTCGGAAGCTAAGCAGGGTCGGGCCTGGTTAGTACTTGGATGGGAGACCGCCTGGGAATACCAGGTGCTGTATGCTCTTTTGCTCATTCACTTAGAAACTGACATCTTGCAATATGCACAAGTAGTCCTTCATGAAAGGGGCTGGAAGCTGTTTTCATTTTGACACGAGAGAGAGAGAGAGAGAGAGAGAGAGACCACCTTGCATTGTCAATTGCTAAATCTGTATATGGATAAGTAGCCTATGGTTGTCAACTTATTTTGTACGGCCATACCAGCCTGGCAACGCCCGATCTCGTCTGATCTCGGAAGCTAAGCAGGGTCGGGCCTGGCTAGTAATTGGATGGGAGACCGCCTGGGAATACCAGGTGCTGTATGCTCTTTTGCTCATTCACTTAGAAACTGACATCTTGCAATATGCACAAGTAGTCCTTCATGAAAGGGGCTGGAAGCTGTTTTCATTTTGACACGAGAGAGAGAGAGAGAGAGAGACCACCTTGCATTGTCAATTGCTAAATCTGTATATGGATAAGTAGCCTATGGTTGTCAACTTATTTCGTACGGCCATACCAGCCTGGCAACGCCCGATCTCGGAAGCTAAGCAGGGTCGGGCCTGGTTAGTACTTGGATGGGAGACCGCCTGGGAATACCAGGTGCTGTATGCTCTTTTGCTCATTCACTTAGAAACTGAAATCTTGCAATATGCACAAGTAGTCCTTCATGAAAGGGGCTGGAAGCTGTTTTCATTTTGACACGAGAGAGAGAGAGAGAGAGAGAGAGAGAGAGAGACCACCTTGCATTGTCAATTGCCAAATCTGTATATGGATAAGTAGCCTATGGTTGTCAACTTATTTCGTACGGCCATACCAGCCTGGCAACGCCCGATCTCGTCTGATCTCGGAAGCTAAGCAGGGTCGGGCCTGGTTAGTACTTGGATGGGAGACCGCCTGGGAATACCAGGTGCTGTATGCTCATTCACTTAGAAACTGAAATCTTGCAATATGCACAAGTAGTCCTTCATGAAAGGGGCTGGAAGCTGTTTTCATTTTGACACGAGAGAGAGACCACCTTGCATTGTCAATTGCCAAATCTGTATATGGATAAGTAGCCTATGGTTGTCAACTTATTTCGTACGGCCATACCAGCCTGGCAACGCCCGATCTCGTCTGATCTCGGAAGCTAAGCAGGGTCGGGCCTGGTTAGTACTTGGATGGGAGACCGCCTGGGAATACCAGGTGCTGTATGCTCTTTTGCTCATTCACTTAGAAACTGAAATCTTGCAATATGCACAAGTAGTCCTTCATGAAAGGGGCTGGAAGCTGTTTTCATTTTGACACGAGAGAGAGAAAGAGAGAGAGAGACCACCTTGCATTGTCAATTGCTAAATCTGTATATGGATAAGTAGCCTATGGTTGTCAACTTATTTCGTACGGCCATACCAGCCTGGCAACGCCCGATCTCGTCTGATCTCGGAAGCTAAGCAGGGTCGGGCCTGGTTAGTACTTGGATGGGAGACCGCCTGGGAATACCAGGTGCTGTATGCTCATTCACTTAGAAACTGAAATCTTGCAATATGCACAAGTAGTCCTTCATGAAAGGGGCTGGAAGCTGTTTTCATTTTGACACGAGAGGGAGAGAGAGAGAGAGAGAGACCACCTTGCATTGTCAATTGCTAAATCTGTATATGGATAAGTAGCCTATGGTTGTCAACTTATTTCGTACGGCCATACCAGCCTGGCAACGCCCGATCTCGTCTGATCTCGGAAGCTAAGCAGGGTTGGGCCTGGTTAGTACTTGGTTGGGAGACCGCCTGGGAATACCAGGTGCTGTATGCTCTTTTGCTCATTCACTTAGAAACTGAAATCTTGCAATATGCACAAGTAGTCCTTCATGAAAGGGGCTGGAAGCTGTTTTCATTTTGACACGAGAGAGAGAGAGAGAGAGAGAGAGAGAGAGAGAGACTACCTTGCATTGTCAATTGCTAAATCTGTATATGGATAAGTAGCCTATGGTTGTCAACTTATTTCGTACGGCCATACCAGCCTGGCAACGCCCGATCTCGTCTGATCTCGGAAGCTAAGCAGGGTCGGGCCTGGTTAGTACTTGGATGGGAGACCGCCTGGGAATACCAGGTGCTGTATGCTCTTTTGCTCATTCACTTAGAAACTGAAATCTTGCAATATGCACAAGTAGTCCTTCATGAAAGGGGCTGGAAGCTGTTTTCATTTTGACACGAGAGAGAGAGAGAGAGACCACCTTGCATTGTCAATTGCCAAATCTGTATATGGATAAGTAGCCTATGGTTGTCAACTTATTTCGTACGGCCATACCAGCCTGGCAACGCCCGATCTCGTCTGATCTCGTAAGCTAAGCAGGGTCGGGCCTGGTTAGTACTTGGATGGGAGACCGCCTGGGAATACCAGGTGCTGTATGCTCTTTTGCTCATTCACTTAGAAACTGAAATCTTGCAATATGCACAAGTAGTCCTTCATGAAAGGGGCTGGAAGCTGTTTTCATTTTGACACGAGAGAGAGAGAGAGAGAGAGACCACCTTGCATTGTCAATTGCCAAATCTGTATATGGATAAGTAGCCTATGGTTGTCAACTTATTTCGTACGGCCATACCAGCCTGGCAACGCCCGATCTCGTCTGATCTCGGAAGCTAAGCAGGGTCGGGCCTGGTTAGTACTTGGATGGGAGACAGCCTGGGAATACCAGGTGCTGTATGCTCTTTTGCTCATTCACTTAGAAACTGACATCTTGCAATATGCACAAGTAGTCCTTCATGAAAGGGGCTGGAAGCTGTTTTCATTTTGACACGAGAGAGAGAGAGAGAGAGAGAGAGAGAGAGACCACCTTGCATTGTCAATTGCTAAATCTGTATATGGATAAGTAGCCTATGGTTGTCAACTTATTTCGTACGGCCATACCAGCCTGGCAACGCCCGATCTCGTCTGATCTCGGAAGCTAAGCAGGGTCGGGCCTGGTTAGTACTTGGATGGGAGACCGCCTGGGAATACCAGGTGCTGTATGCTCTTTTGCTCATTCACTTAGAAACAGAAATCTTGCAATATGCACAAGTAGTCCTTCATGAAAGGGGCTGGAAGCTGTTTTCATTTTGACACGAGAGAGAGAGAGAGAGACCACCTTGCATTGTCAATTGCTAAATCTGTATATGGATAAGTAGCCTATGGTTGTCAACTTATTTCGTACGGCCATACCAGCCTGGCAACGCCCGATCTCGTCTGATCTCGGAAGCTAAGCAGGGTCGGGCCTGGTTAGTACTTGGATGGGAGACCGCCTGGGAATACCAGGTGCTGTATGCTCTTTTGCTCATTCACTTAGAAACAGAAATCTTGCAATATGCACAAGTAGTCCTTCATGAAAGGGGCTGGAAGCTGTTTTCATTTTGACACGAGAGAGAGACCACCTTGCATTGTCAATTGCCAAATCTGTATATGGATAAGTAGCCTATGGTTGTCAACTTATTTCGTACGGCCATACCAGCCTGGCAACGCCCGATCTCGTCTGATCTCGGAAGCTAAGCAGGGTCGGGCCTGGTTAGTACTTGGATGGGAGACCGCCTTGGAATACCAGGTGCTGTATGCTCTTTTGCTCATTCACTTAGAAACTGACATCTTGCAATATGCACAAGTAGTCCTTCATGAAAGGGGCTGGAAGCTGTTTTCATTTTGACACGAGAGAGAGAGAGAGAGAGAGAGAGAGAGACTACCTTGCATTGTCAATTGCTAAATCTGTATATGGATAAGTAGCCTATGGTTGTCAACTTATTTCGTACGGCCATACCAGCCTGGCAACGCCCGATCTCATCTGATCTCGGAAGCTAAGCAGGGTCGGGCCTGGTTAGTACTTGGATGGGAGACCGCCTGGGAATACCAGGTGCTGTATGCTCATTCACTTAGAAACTGAAATCTTGCAATATGCACAAGTAGTCCTTCATGAAAGGGGCTGGAAGCTGTTTTCATTTTGACACGAGAGAGAGACCACCTTGCATTGTCAATTGCCAAATCTGTA
This sequence comes from Hypomesus nipponensis, assembly GCF_054491055.1. NCBI lineage: Eukaryota > Metazoa > Chordata > Actinopteri > Osmeriformes > Osmeridae > Hypomesus > Hypomesus nipponensis. Next base: position 15,945,363 of record NC_140365.1, on the reverse strand, counting down.
TATGGATAAGTAGCCTATGGTTGTCAACTTATTTCGTACGGCCATACCAGCCTGGCAACGCCCGATCTCGTCTGATCTCGGAAGCTAAGCAGGGTCGGGCCTGGTTAGTACTTGGATGGGAGACCGCCTGGGAATACCAGGTGCTGTATGCTCTTTTGCTCATTCACTTAGAAACTGAAATCTTGCAATATGCACAAGTAGTCCTTCATGAAAGGGGCTGGAAGCTGTTTTCATTTTGACACGAGAGAGAGAGAGAGAGACCACCTTGCATTGTCAATTGCCAAATCTGTATATGGATAAGTAGCCTATGGTTGTCAACTTATTTCGTACGGCCATACCAGCCTGGCAACGCCCGATCTCGTCTGATCTCGGAAGCTAAGCAGGGTCGGGCCTGGTTAGTACTTGGATGGGAGACCGCCTGGGAATACCAGGTGCTGTATGCTCTTTTGCTCATTCACTTATAAACTGACATCTTGCAATATGCACAAGTAGTCCTTCATGAAAGGGGCTGGAAGCTGTTTTCATTTTGACACGAGAGAGAGAGAGAGAGAGAGAGAGAGAGAGAGACCACCTTGCATTGTCAATTGCTAAATCTGTATATGGATAAGTAGCCTATGGTTGTCAACTTATTTCGTACGGCCATACCAGCCTGGCAACGCCCGATCTCGTCTGATCTCGGAAGCTAAGCAGGGTCGGGCCTGGTTAGTACTTGGATGGGAGACCGCCTGGGAATACCAGGTGCTGTATGCTCTTTTGCTCATTCACTTAGAAACTGAAATCTTGCAATATGCACAAGTAGTCCTTCATGAAAGGGGCTGGAAGCTGTTTTCATTTTGACACGAGAGAGAGACCACCTTGCATTGTCAATTGCCAAATCTGTATATGGATAAGTAGCCTATGGTTGTCAACTTATTTCGTACGGCCATACCAGCCTGGCAACGCCCGATCTCGTCTGATCTCGTAAGCTAAGCAGGGTCGGGCCTGGTTAGTACTTGGATGGGAGACCGCCTGGGAATACCAGGTGCTGTATGCTCTTTTGCTCATTCACTTAGAAACTGAAATCTTGCAATATGCACAAGTAGTCCTTCATGAAAGGGGCTGGAAGCTGTTTTCATTTTGACACGAGAGAGAGAGAGAGAGAGAGACCACCTTGCATTGTCAATTGCCAAATCTGTATATGGATAAGTAGCCTATGGTTGTCAACTTATTTCGTACGGCCATACCAGCCTGGCAACGCCCGATCTCGTCTGATCTCGGAAGCTAAGCAGGGTCGGGCCTGGTTAGTACTTGGATGGGAGACCGCCTGGGAATACCAGGTGCTGTATGCTCTTTTGCTCATTCACTTAGAAACTGACATCTTGCAATATGCACAAGTAGTCCTTCATGAAAGGGGCTGGAAGCTGTTTTCATTTTGACACGAGAGAGAGAGAGAGAGAGAGAGAGAGAGAGAGAGAGAGAGAGACCACCTTGCATTGTCAATTGCTAAATCTGTATATGGATAAGTAGCCTATGGTTGTCAACTTATTTCGTACGGCCATACCAGCCTGGCAACGCCCGATCTCGTCTGATCTCGGAAGCTAAGCAGGGTCGGACCTGGTTAGTACTTGGATGGGAGACCGCCTGGGAATACCAGGTGCTGTATGCTCTTTTGCTCATTCACTTAGAAACAGAAATCTTGCAATATGCACAAGTAGTCCTTCATGAAAGGGGCTGGAAGCTGTTTTCATTTTGACACGAGAGAGAGAGAGAGAGACCACCTTGCATTGTCAATTGCTAAATCTGTATATGGATAAGTAGCCTATGGTTGTCAACTTATTTCGTACGGCCATACCAGCCTGGCAACGCCCGATCTCGTCTGATCTCGGAAGCTAAGCAGGGTCGGGCCTGGTTAGTACTTGGATGGGAGACCGCCTGGGAATACCAGGTGCTGTATGCTCTTTTGCTCATTCACTTAGAAACTGAAATCTTGCAATATGCACAAGTAGTCCTTCATGAAAGGGGCTGGAAGCTGTTTTCATTTTGACACGAGAGAGAGAGAGACCACCTTGCATTGTCAATTGCTAAATCTGTATATGGATAAGTAGCCTATGGTTGTCAACTTATTTCGTACGGCCATACCAGCCTGGCAACACCCGATCTCGTCTGATCTCGGAAAATAAGCAGGGTCGGGCCTTGTTAGTACTTGGACGGGAGACCGCCTGGGAATACCAGGTGCTGTATGCTCTTTTGCTCATTAACTTAGAAACTGACATCTTGCAATATGCACAAGTAGTCCTTCATGAAAGGGGCTGGAAGCTGTTTTCATTTTGACACGAGAGAGAGAGAGAGAGAGAGACTACCTTGCATTGTCAATTGCTAAATCTGTATATGGATAAGTAGCCTATGGTTGTCAACTTATTTCGTACGGCCATACCAGCCTGGCAACGCCTGATCTCGGAAGCTAAGCAGGGTCGGGCCTGGTTAGTACTTGGATGGGAGACCGCCTGGGAATACCAGGTGCTGTATGCTCTTTTGCTCATTCACTTAGAAACTGACATCTTGCAATATGCACAAGTAGTCCTTCATGAAAGGGGCTGGAAGCTGTTTTCATTTTGACACGAGAGAGAGAGAGAGAGAGAGAGAGAGAGAGAGAGAGAGACCACCTTGCATTGTCAATTGCTAAATCTGTATATGGATAAGTAGCCTATGGTTGTCAACTTATTTCGTACGGCCATACCAGCCTGGCAACGCCCGATCTCGTCTGATCTCGGAAGCTAAGCAGGGTCGGACCTGGTTAGTACTTGGATGGGAGACCGCCTGGGAATACCAGGTGCTGTATGCTCTTTTGCTCATTCACTTAGAAACAGAAATCTTGCAATATGCA
>NC_140365.1:15915000-15922500 GCF_054491055.1 Hypomesus nipponensis | reverse complement strand
GGAAGCTGTTTTCATTTTGACACGAGAGAGAGAGAGAGAGAGAGACCACCTTGCATTGTCAATTGCTAAATCTGTATATAGATAAGTAGCCTATGGTTGTCAACTTATTTCGTACGGCCATACCAGCCTGGCAACGCCCGATCTCGTCTGATCTCGGAAGCTAAGCAGGGTCGGGCCTGGTTAGTACTTGGATGGGAGACCGCCTGGGAATACCAGGTGCTGTATGCTCTTTTGCTCATTCACTTAGAAACTGAAATCTTGCAATATGCACAAGTAGTCCTTCATGAAAGGGGCTGGAAGCTGTTTTCATTTTGACACGAGAGAGAGAGAGAGAGACCACCTTGCATTGTCAATTGCTAAATCTGTATATGGATAAGTAGCCTATGGTTGTCAACTTATTTAGTACGGCCATACCAGCCTGGCAACGCCCGATCTCGTCTGATCTCGGAAGCTAAGCAGGGTCGGGCCTGGTTAGTACTTGGATGGGAGACCGCCTGGGAATACCAGGTGCTGTATGCTCTTTTGCTCATTCACTTAGAAACTGAAATCTTGCAATATGCACAAGTAGTCCTTCATGAAAGGGGCTGGAAGCTGTTTTCATTTTGACACGAGAGAGAGAGAGAGAGAGAGAGAGAGACCACCTTGCATTGTCAATTGCTAAATCTGTATATGGATAAGTAGCCTATGGTTGTCAACTTATTTTGTACGGCCATACCAGCCTGGCAACGCCCGATCTCGTCTGATCTCGGAAGCTAAGCAGGGTCGGGCCTGGTTAGTACTTGGATGGGAGACCGCCTGGGAATACCAGGTGCTGTATGCTCTTTTGCTCATTCACTTAGAAACTGAAATCTTGCAATATGCACAAGTAGTCCTTCATGAAAGGGGCTGGAAGCTGTTTTCATTTTGACACGAGAGAGAGAGAGAGACTACCTTGCATTGTCAATTGCTAAATCTGTATATGGATAAGTAGCCTATGGTTGTCAACTTATTTTGTACGGCCATACCAGCCTGGCAACGCCCGATCTCGTCTGATCTCGGAAGCTAAGCAGGGTTGGGCCTGGTTAGTAATTGGATGGGAGACCGCCTGGGAATACCAGGTGCTGTATGCTCTTTTGCTCATTCACTTATAAACTGACATCTTGCAATATGCACAAGTAGTCCTTCATGAAAGGGGCTGGAAGCTGTTTTCATTTTGACACGAGAGAGAGAGAGAGAGAGAGACCACCTTGCATTGTCAATTGCTAAATCTGTATATGGATAAGTAGCCTATGGTTGTCAACTTATTTCGTACGGCCATACCAGCCTGGCAACGCCCGATCTCGTCTGATCTCGGAAGCTAAGCAGGGTCGGGCCTGGTTAGTACTTGGATGGGAGACCGCCTGGGAATACCAGGTGCTGTATGCTCTTTTGCTCATTCACTTAGAAACTGAAATCTTGCAATATGCACAAGTAGTCCTTCATGAAAGGGGCTGGAAGCTGTTTTCATTTTGACACGAGAGAGAGAGAGAGAGAGAGACTACCTTGCATTGTCAATTGCTAAATCTGTATATGGATAAGTAGCCTATGGTTGTCAACTTATTTCGTACGGCCATACCAGCCTGGCAACGCCCGATCTCGTCTGATCTCGGAAGCTAAGCAGGGTCGGGCCTGGTTAGTACTTGGATGGGAGACCGCCTGGGAATACCAGGTGCTGTATGCTCTTTTGCTCATTCACTTAGAAACTGAAATCTTGCAATATGCACAAGTAGTCCTTCATGAAAGGGGCTGGAAGCTGTTTTCATTTTGACACGAGAGAGAGAGAGAGAGACCACCTTGCATTGTCAATTGCTAAATCTGTATATGGATAAGTAGCCTATGGTTGTCAACTTATTTAGTACGGCCATACCAGCCTGGCAACGCCCGATCTCGTCTGATCTCGGAAGCTAAGCAGGGTCGGGCCTGGTTAGTACTTGGATGGGAGACCGCCTGGGAATACCAGGTGCTGTATGCTCTTTTGCTCATTCACTTAGAAACTGAAATCTTGCAATATGCACAAGTAGTCCTTCATGAAAGGGGCTGGAAGCTGTTTTCATTTTGACACGAGAGAGAGAGAGAGAGAGAGAGAGAGACCACCTTGCATTGTCAATTGCTAAATCTGTATATGGATAAGTAGCCTATGGTTGTCAACTTATTTTGTACGGCCATACCAGCCTGGCAACGCCCGATCTCGTCTGATCTCGGAAGCTAAGCAGGGTCGGGCCTGGTTAGTACTTGGATGGGAGACCGCCTGGGAATACCAGGTGCTGTATGCTCTTTTGCTCATTCACTTAGAAACTGAAATCTTGCAATATGCACAAGTAGTCCTTCATGAAAGGGGCTGGAAGCTGTTTTCATTTTGACACGAGAGAGAGAGAGAGACTACCTTGCATTGTCAATTGCTAAATCTGTATATGGATAAGTAGCCTATGGTTGTCAACTTATTTTGTACGGCCATACCAGCCTGGCAACGCCCGATCTCGTCTGATCTCGGAAGCTAAGCAGGGTTGGGCCTGGTTAGTAATTGGATGGGAGACCGCCTGGGAATACCAGGTGCTGTATGCTCTTTTGCTCATTCACTTATAAACTGACATCTTGCAATATGCACAAGTAGTCCTTCATGAAAGGGGCTGGAAGCTGTTTTCATTTTGACACGAGAGAGAGAGAGAGAGAGAGAGACCACCTTGCATTGTCAATTGCTAAATCTGTATATGGATAAGTAGCCTATGGTTGTCAACTTATTTCGTACGGCCATACCAGCCTGGCAACGCCCGATCTCGTCTGATCTCGGAAGCTAAGCAGGGTCGGGCCTGGTTAGTACTTGGATGGGAGACCGCCTGGGAATACCAGGTGCTGTATGCTCTTTTGCTCATTCACTTAGAAACTGAAATCTTGCAATATGCACAAGTAGTCCTTCATGAAAGGGGCTGGAAGCTGTTTTCATTTTGACACGAGAGAGAGAGAGAGAGAGAGACTACCTTGCATTGTCAATTGCTAAATCTGTATATGGATAAGTAGCCTATGGTTGTCAACTTATTTCGTACGGCCATACCAGCCTGGCAACGCCCGATCTCGTCTGATCTCGGAAGCTAAGCAGGGTCGGGCCTGGTTAGTACTTGGATGGGAGACCGCCTGGGAATACCAGGTGCTGTATGCTCTTTTGCTCATTCACTTAGAAACTGAAATCTTGCAATATGCACAAGTAGTCCTTCATGAAAGGGGCTGGAAGCTGTTTTCATTTTGACACGAGAGAGAGAGAGAGACCACCTTGCATTGTCAATTGCTAAATCTGTATATGGATAAGTAGCCTATGGTTGTCAACTTATTTAGTACGGCCATACCAGCCTGGCAACGCCCGATCTCGTCTGATCTCGGAAGCTAAGCAGGGTCGGGCCTGGTTAGTACTTGGATGGGAGACCGCCTGGGAATACCAGGTGCTGTATGCTCTTTTGCTCATTCACTTAGAAACTGAAATCTTGCAATATGCACAAGTAGTCCTTCATGAAAGGGGCTGGAAGCTGTTTTCATTTTGACACGAGAGAGAGAGAGAGAGAGAGAGACCACCTTGCATTGTCAATTGCTAAATCTGTATATGGATAAGTAGCCTATGGTTGTCAACTTATTTTGTACGGCCATACCAGCCTGGCAACGCCCGATCTCGTCTGATCTCGGAAGCTAAGCAGGGTCGGGCCTGGTTAGTACTTGGATGGGAGACCGCCTGGGAATACCAGGTGCTGTATGCTCTTTTGCTCATTCACTTAGAAACTGAAATCTTGCAATATGCACAAGTAGTCCTTCATGAAAGGGGCTGGAAGCTGTTTTCATTTTGACACGAGAGAGAGAGAGAGAGAGAGAGGGAGAGACCACCTTGCATTGTCAATTGCTAAATCTGTATATGGATAAGTAGCCTATGGTTGTCAACTTATTTTGTACGGCCATACCAGCCTGGCAACGCCCAATCTCGTCTGATCTCGGAAGCTAAGCAGGGTCGGGTCTGGTTAGTAATTGGATGGGAGACCGCCTGGGAATACCAGGTGCTGTATGCTCTTTTGCTCATTCACTTAGAAACTGACATCTTGCAATATGCACAAGTAGTCCTTCATGAAAGGGGCTGGAAGCTGTTTTCATTTTGACACGAGAGAGAGAGAGAGAGAGATAGAGAGAGACTACCTTGCATTGTCAATTGCTAAATCTGTATATGGATAAGTAGCCTATGGTTGTCAACTTATTTCGTACGGCCATACCAGCCTGGCAACGCCCGATCTCGTCTGATCTCGGAAGCTAAGCAGGGTCGGGCCTGGTTAGTACTTGGATGGGAGACCGCCTGGGAATACCAGGTGCTGTATGCTCTTTTGCTCATTCACTTAGAAACTGAAATCTTGCAATATGCACAAGTAGTCCTTCATGAAAGGGGCTGGAAGCTGTTTTCATTTTGACACGAGAGAGAGAGAGAGAGAGAGAGACCACCTTGCATTGTCAATTGCTAAATCTGTATATGGATAAGTAGCCTATGGTTGTCAACTTATTTCGTACGGCCATACCAGCCTGGCAACGCCCGATCTCGTCTGATCTCGGAAGCTAAGCAGGGTCGGGCCTGGTTAGTACTTGGATGGGAGACCGCCTGGGAATACCAGGTGCTGTATGCTCTTTTGCTCATTCACTTAGAAACTGAAATCTTGCAATATGCACAAGTAGTCCTTCATGAAAGGGGCTGGAAGCTGTTTTCATTTTGACACGAGAGAGAGAGAGAGAGAGAGAGGGAGAGACCACCTTTTATTGTCAATTGCTAAATCTGTATATGGATAAGTAGCCTATGGTTGTCAACTTATTTTGTACGGCCATACCAGCCTGGCAACGCCCGATCTCGTCTGATCTCGGAAGCTAAGCAGGGTCGGGTCTGGTTAGTAATTGGATGGGAGACCGCCTGGGAATACCAGGTGCTGTATGCTCTTTTGCTCATTCACTTAGAAACTGACATCTTGCAATATGCACAAGTAGTCCTTCATGAAAGGGGCTGGAAGCTGTTTTCATTTTGACACGAGAGAGAGAGAGAGAGAGATAGAGAGAGACTACCTTGCATTGTCAATTGCTAAATCTGTATATGGATAAGTAGCCTATGGTTGTCAACTTATTTCGTACGGCCATACCAGCCTGGCAACGCCCGATCTCGTCTGATCTCGGAAGCTAAGCAGGGTCGGGCCTGGTTAGTACTTGGATGGGAGACCGCCTGGGAATACCAGGTGCTGTATGCTCTTTTGCTCATTCACTTAGAAACTGAAATCTTGCAATATGCACAAGTAGTCCTTCATGAAAGGGGCTGGAAGCTGTTTTCATTTTGACACGAGAGAGAGAGAGAGAGAGAGAGAGACCACCTTGCATTGTCAATTGCTAAATCTGTATATGGATAAGTAGCCTATGGTTGTCAACTTATTTTGTACGGCCATACCAGCCTGGCAACGCCCGATCTCGTCTGATCTCGGAAGCTAAGCAGGGTCGGGCCTGGTTAGTACTTGGATGGGAGACCGCCTGGGAATACCAGGTGCTGTATGCTCTTTTGCTCATTCACTTAGAAACTGACATCTTGCAATATGCACAAGTAGTCCTTCATGAAAGGGGCTGGAAGCTGTTTTCATTTTGACACGAGAGAGAGAGAGAGAGAGAGAGAGAGAGAGAGACTACCTTGCATTGTCAATTGCTAAATCTGTATATGGATAAGTAGCCTATGGTTGTCAACTTATTTCGTACGGCCATACCAGCCTGGCAACGCCCGATCTCGTCTGATCTTGGAAGCTAAGCAGGGTCGGGCCTGGTTAGTAATTGGATGGGAGACCGCCTGGGAATACCAGGTGCTGTATGCTCTTTTGCTCATTCACTTAGAAACTGACATCTTGCAATATGCACAAGTAGTCCTTCATGAAAGGGGCTGGAAGCTGTTTTCATTTTGACACGAGAGAGAGAGAGAGAGAGAGAGAGAGAGAGAGAGACTACCTTGCATTGTCAATTGCTAAATCTGTATATGGATAAGTAGCCTATGGTTGTCAACTTATTTCGTACGGCCATACTAGCCTGGCAACGCCCGATCTCGTCTGATCTCGGAAGCTAAGCAGGGTCGGGCCAGGGTCGGGCCTGGTTAGTACTTGGATGGGAGACCGCCTGGGAATACCAGGTGCTGTATGCTCTTTTGCTCATTCACTTAGAAACTGAAATCTTGCAATATGCACAAGTAGTCCTTCATGAAAGGGGCTGGAAGCTGTTTTCATTTTGACACGAGAGAGAGAGAGACCACCTTGCATTGTCAATTGCTAAATCTGTATATGGATAAGTAGCCTATGGTTGTCAACTTATTTCGTACGGCCATACCAGCCTGGCAACGCCCGATCTCGTCTGATCTCGGAAGCTAAGCAGGGTCGGGCCTGGTTAGTACTTGGATGGGAGACCGCCTGGGAATACCAGGTGCTGTATGCTCTTTTGCTCATTCACTTAGAAACTGACATCTTGCAATATGCACAAGTAGTCCTTCATGAAAGGGGCTGGAAGCTGTTTTCATTTTGACACGAGAGAGAGAGAGAGAGAGAGACTACCTTGCATTGTCAATTGCTAAATCTGTATATGGATAAGTAGCCTATGGTTGTCAACTTATTTGGTACGGCCATACCAGCCTGGCAACGCCCGATCTCGTCTGATCTCGGAAGCTAAGCAGGGTCGGGCCTGGTTAGTACTTGGATGGGAGACCGCCTGGGAATACCAGGTGCTGTATGCTCTTTTGCTCATTCACTTAGAAACTGACATCTTGCAATATGCACAAGTAGTCCTTCATGAAAGGGGCTGGAAGCTGTTTTCATTTTGACACGAGAGAGAGAGAGAGAGAGACTACCTTGCATTGTCAATTGCTAAATCTGTATATGGATAAGTAGCCTATGGTTGTCAACTTATTTCGTACGGCCATACCAGCCTGGCAACGCCCGATCTCGTCTGATCTCGGAAGCTAAGCAGGGTCGGGCCTGGTTAGTACTTGGATGGGAGACCGCCTGGGAATACCAGGTGCTGTATGCTCTTTTGCTCATTCACTTAGAAACTGAAATCTTGCAATATGCACAAGTAGTCCTTCATGAAAGGGGCTGGAAGCTGTTTTCATTTTGACACGAGAGAGAGAGAGAGAGAGAGAGAGAGAGAGAGAGAGACTACCTTGCATTGTCAATTGCTAAATCTGTATATGGATAAGTAGCCTATGGTTGTCAACTTATTTGGTACGGCCATACCAGCCTGGCAACGCCCGATCTCGTCTGATCTCGGAAGCTAAGCAGGGTCGGGCCTGGTTAGTACTTGGATGGGAGACCGCCTGGGAATACCAGGTGCTGTATGCTCTTTTGCTCATTCACTTAGAAACTGACATCTTGCAATATGCACAAGTAGTCCTTCATGAAAGGGGCTGGAAGCTGTTTTCATTTTGACACGAGAGAGAGAGAGAGAGAGACTACCTTGCAT
>NC_140365.1:15887500-15897500 GCF_054491055.1 Hypomesus nipponensis | reverse complement strand
AAGCAGGGTCGGGCCTGGTTAGTACTTGGATGGGAGACCGCCTGGGAATACCAGGTGCTGTATGCTCTTTTGCTCATTCACTTAGAAACTGACAACTTGCAATATGCACAAGTAGTCCTTCATGAAAGGGGCTGGAAGCTGTTTTCATTTTGACACAAGAGAGAGAGAGAGAGAGAGAGAGAGACTACCTTGCATTGTCAATTGCTAAATCTGTATATGGATAAGTAGCCTATGGTTGTCAACTTATTTGGTACGGCCATACCAGCCTGGCAACGCCCGATCTCGTCTGATCTCGGAAGCTAAGCAGGGTCGGGCCTGGTTAGTACTTGGATGGGAGACCGCCTGGGAATACCAGGTGCTGTATGCTCTTTTGCTCATTCACTTAGAAACTGACATCTTGCAATATGCACAAGTAGTCCTTCATGAAAGGGGCTGGAAGCTGTTTTCATTTTGACACGAGAGAGAGAGAGAGAGAGACTACCTTGCATTGTCAATTGCTAAATCTGTATATGGATAAGTAGCCTATGGTTGTCAACTTATTTCGTACGGCCATACCAGCCTGGCAACGCCCGATCTCGTCTGATCTCGGAAGCTAAGCAGGGTCGGGCCTGGTTAGTACTTGGATGGGAGACCGCCTGGGAATACCAGGTGCTGTATGCTCTTTTGCTCATTCACTTAGAAACTGACATCTTGCAATATGCACAAGTAGTCCTTCATGAAAGGGGCTGGAAGCTGTTTTCATTTTGACACGAGAGAGAGAGAGAGAGAGAGAGACCACCTTGCATTGTCAATTGCTAAATCTGTATATGGATAAGTAGCCTATGGTTGTCAACTTATTTCGTACGGCCATACCAGCCTGGCAACGACCGATCTCGTCTGATCTCGGAAGCTAAGCAGGGTCGGGCCTGGTTAGTACTTGGATGGGAGACCGCCTGGGAATACCAGGTGCTGTATGCTCTTTTGCTCATTCACTTAGAAACTGACATCTTGCAATATGCACAAGTAGTCCTTCATGAAAGGGGCTGGAAGCTGTTTTCATTTTGACACGAGAGAGAGAGAGAGAGAGACTACCTTGCATTGTCAATTGCTAAATCTGTATATGGATAAGTAGCCTTTGGTTGTCAACTTATTTGGTACGGCCATACCAGCCTGGCAACGCCCGATCTCGTCTGATCTCGGAAGCTAAGCAGGGTCGGGCCTGGTTAGTACTTGGATGGGAGACCGCCTGGGAATACCAGGTGCTGTCTGCTCTTTTGCTCATTCACTTAGAAACTGAAATCTTGCAATATGCACAAGTAGTCCTTCATGAAAGGGGCTGGAAGCTGTTTTCATTTTGACACGAGAGAGAGAGAGAGAGAGAGAGAGAGAGAGAGAGAGAGAGAGAGAGAGAGAGAGAGAGAGAGAGAGAGAGAGAGAGAGAGAGAGAGAGAGAGAGAGAGAGACTACCTTGCATTGTCAATTGCTAAATCTGTATATGGATAAGTAGCCTATGGTTGTCAACTTATTTCGTACGGCCATACCAGCCTGGCAACGCCCGATCTCGTCTGATCTCGGAAGCTAAGCAGGGTCGGGCCTGGTTAGTACTTGGATGGGAGACCGCCTGGGAATACCAGGTGCTGTATGCTCTTTTGCTCATTCACTTAGAAACTGACATCTTGCAATATGCACAAGTAGTCCTTCATGAAAGGGGCTGGAAGCTGTTTTCATTTTGACACGAGAGAGAGAGAGAGAGAGAGAGAGAGACCACCTTGCATTGTCAATTGCTAAATCTGTATATGGATAAGTAGCCTATGGTTGTCAACTTATTTTGTACGGCCATACCAGCCTGGCAACGCCCGATCTCGTCTGATCTCGGAAGCTAAGCAGGGTCGGGCCTGGTTAGTACTTGGATGGGAGACCGCCTGGGAATACCAGGTGCTGTATGCTCTTTTGCTCATTCACTTAGAAACTGACATCTTGCAATATGCACAAGTAGTCCTTCATGAAAGGGGCTGGAAGCTGTTTTCATTTTGACACGAGAGAGAGAGAGAGAGAGAGAGAGAGAGAGACTACCTTGCATTGTCAATTGCTAAATCTGTATATGGATAAGTAGCCTATGGTTGTCAACTTATTTCGTACGGCCATACCAGCCAGGCAACGCCCGATCTCGTCTGATCTTGGAAGCTAAGCAGGGTCGGGCCTGGTTAGTAATTGGATGGGAGACCGCCTGGGAATACCAGGTGCTGTATGCTCTTTTGCTCATTCACTTAGAAACTGACATCTTGCAATATGCACAAGTAGTCCTTCATGAAAGGGGCTGGAAGCTGTTTTCATTTTGACACGAGAGAGAGAGAGAGAGAGACTACCTTGCATTGTCAATTGCTAAATCTGTATATGGATAAGTAGCCTATGGTTGTCAACTTATTTCGTACGGCCATACCAGCCTGGCAACGCCCGATCTCGTCTGATCTCGGAAGCTAAGCAGGGTCGGGCCTGGTTAGTACTTGGATGGGAGACCGCCTGGGAATACCAGGTGCTGTCTGCTCTTTTGCTCATTCACTTAGAAACTGAAATCTTGCAATATGCACAAGTAGTCCTTCATGAAAGGGGCTGGAAGCTGTTTTCATTTTGACACGAGAGAGAGAGAGAGAGACCACCTTGCATTGTCAATTGCTAAATCTGTATATGGATAAGTAGCCTATGGTTGTCAACTTATTTCGTACGGCCATACCAGCCTGGCAACGCCCGATCTCGTCTGATCTCGGAAGCTAAGCAGGGTCGGGCCTGGTTAGTACTTGGATGGGAGACCGCCTGGGAATACCAGGTGCTGTATGCTCTTTTGCTCATTCACTTAGAAACTTACATCTTGCAATATGCACAAGTAGTCCTTCATGAAAGGGGCTGGAAGCTGTTTTCATTTTGACACGAGAGAGAGAGAGAGAGAGACTACCTTGCATTGTCAATTGCTAAATCTGTATATGGATAAGTAGCCTATGGTTGTCAACTTATTTCGTACGGCCATACCAGCCTGGCAACGCCCGATCTCGTCTGATCTCGGAAGCTAAGCAGGGTCGGGCCTGGTTAGTACTTGGATGGGAGACCGCCTGGGAATACCAGGTGCTGTATGCTCTTTTGCTCATTCACTTAGAAACTGACAACTTGCAATATGCACAAGTAGTCCTTCATGAAAGGGGCTGGAAGCTGTTTTCATTTTGACACGAGAGAGAGAGAGAGAGAGAGAGAGAGAGACTACCTTGCATTGTCAATTGCTAAATCTGTATATGGATAAGTAGCCTATGGTTGTCAACTTATTTGGTACGGCCATACCAGCCTGGCAACGCCCGATCTCGTCTGATCTCGGAAGCTAAGCAGGGTCGGGCCTGGTTAGTACTTGGATGGGAGACCGCCTGGGAATACCAGGTGCTGTATGCTCTTTTGCTCATTCACTTAGAAACTGACATCTTGCAATATGCACAAGTAGTCCTTCATGAAAGGGGCTGGAAGCTGTTTTCATTTTGACACGAGAGAGAGAGAGAGAGAGACTACCTTGCATTGTCAATTGCTAAATCTGTATATGGATAAGTAGCCTATGGTTGTCAACTTATTTCGTACGGCCATACCAGCCTGGCAACGCCCGATCTCGTCTGATCTCGGAAGCTAAGCAGGGTCGGGCCTGGTTAGTACTTGGATGGGAGACCGCCTGGGAATACCAGGTGCTGTATGCTCTTTTGCTCATTCACTTAGAAACTGACATCTTGCAATATGCACAAGTAGTCCTTCATGAAAGGGGCTGGAAGCTGTTTTCATTTTGACACGAGAGAGAGAGAGAGAGAGAGAGAGACCACCTTGCATTGTCAATTGCTAAATCTGTATATGGATAAGTAGCCTATGGTTGTCAACTTATTTCGTACGGCCATACCAGCCTGGCAACGACCGATCTCGTCTGATCTCGGAAGCTAAGCAGGGTCGGGCCTGGTTAGTACTTGGATGGGAGACCGCCTGGGAATACCAGGTGCTGTATGCTCTTTTGCTCATTCACTTAGAAACTGACATCTTGCAATATGCACAAGTAGTCCTTCATGAAAGGGGCTGGAAGCTGTTTTCATTTTGACACGAGAGAGAGAGAGAGAGAGACTACCTTGCATTGTCAATTGCTAAATCTGTATATGGATAAGTAGCCTTTGGTTGTCAACTTATTTGGTACGGCCATACCAGCCTGGCAACGCCCGATCTCGTCTGATCTCGGAAGCTAAGCAGGGTCGGGCCTGGTTAGTACTTGGATGGGAGACCGCCTGGGAATACCAGGTGCTGTCTGCTCTTTTGCTCATTCACTTAGAAACTGAAATCTTGCAATATGCACAAGTAGTCCTTCATGAAAGGGGCTGGAAGCTGTTTTCATTTTGACACGAGAGAGAGAGAGAGAGAGAGAGAGAGAGAGAGAGAGAGAGAGAGAGAGAGAGAGAGAGAGAGAGAGAGAGAGAGAGAGAGAGAGAGAGACTACCTTGCATTGTCAATTGCTAAATCTGTATATGGATAAGTAGCCTATGGTTGTCAACTTATTTCGTACGGCCATACCAGCCTGGCAACGCCCGATCTCGTCTGATCTCGGAAGCTAAGCAGGGTCGGGCCTGGTTAGTACTTGGATGGGAGACCGCCTGGGAATACCAGGTGCTGTCTGCTCTTTTGCTCATTCACTTAGAAACTGACATCTTGCAATATGCACAAGTAGTCCTTCATGAAAGGGGCTGGAAGCTGTTTTCATTTTGACACGAGAGAGAGAGAGAGAGAGACTACCTTGCATTGTCAATTGCTAAATCTGTATATGGATAAGTAGCCTATGGTTGTCAACTTATTTCGTACGGCCATACCAGCCTGGCAACGCCCGATCTCGTCTGATCTCGGAAGCTAAGCAGGGTCGGGCCTGGTTAGTACTTGGATGGGAGACCGCCTGGGAATACCAGGTGCTGTATGCTCTTTTGCTCATTCACTTAGAAACTGACATCTTGCAATATGCACAAGTAGTCCTTCATGAAAGGGGCTGGAAGCTGTTTTCATTTTGACACGAGAGAGAGAGAGAGAGAGAGAGAGAGACCACCTTGCATTGTCAATTGCTAAATCTGTATATGGATAAGTAGCCTATGGTTGTCAACTTATTTTGTACGGCCATACCAGCCTGGCAACGCCCGATCTCGTCTGATCTCGGAAGCTAAGCAGGGTCGGGCCTGGTTAGTACTTGGATGGGAGACCGCCTGGGAATACCAGGTGCTGTATGCTCTTTTGCTCATTCACTTAGAAACTGACATCTTGCAATATGCACAAGTAGTCCTTCATGAAAGGGGCTGGAAGCTGTTTTCATTTTGACACGAGAGAGAGAGAGAGAGAGAGAGAGAGACTACCTTGCATTGTCAATTGCTAAATCTGTATATGGATAAGTAGCCTATGGTTGTCAACTTATTTCGTACGGCCATACCAGCCAGGCAACGCCTGATCTCGTCTGATCTTGGAAGCTAAGCAGGGTCGGGCCTGGTTAGTAATTGGATGGGAGACCGCCTGGGAATACCAGGTGCTGTATGCTCTTTTGCTCATTCACTTAGAAACTGACATCTTGCAATATGCACAAGTAGTCCTTCATGAAAGGGGCTGGAAGCTGTTTTCATTTTGACACGAGAGAGAGAGAGAGAGAGACTACCTTGCATTGTCAATTGCTAAATCTGTATATGGATAAGTAGCCTATGGTTGTCAACTTATTTCGTACGGCCATACTAGCCTGGCAACGCCCAATCTCGTCTGATCTCGGAAGCTAAGCAGGGTCGGGCCAGGGTCGGGCCTGGTTAGTACTTGGATGGGAGACCGCCTGGGAATACCAGGTGCTGTCTGCTCTTTTGCTCATTCACTTAGAAACTGAAATCTTGCAATATGCACAAGTAGTCCTTCATGAAAGGGGCTGGAAGCTGTTTTCATTTTGACACGAGAGAGAGAGAGAGAGAGAGAGAGAGAGAGAGAGAGAGAGAGAGAGAGAGACTACCTTGCATTGTCAATTGCTAAATCTGTATATGGATAAGTAGCCTATGGTTGTCAACTTATTTCGTACGGCCATACCAGCCTGGCAACGCCCGATCTCGTCTGATCTCGGAAGCTAAGCAGGGTCGGGCCTGGTTAGTACTTGGATGGGAGACCGCCTGGGAATACCAGGTGCTGTATGCTCTTTTGCTCATTCACTTAGAAACTGAAATCTTGCAATATGCACAAGTAGTCCTTCATGAAAGGGGCTGGAAGCTGTTTTCATTTTGACACGAGAGAGAGAGAGACCACCTTGCATTGTCAATTGCTAAATCTGTATATGGATAAGTAGCCTGTGGTTGTCAACTTATTTCGTACGGCCATACCAGCCTGGCAACGCCCGATCTCGTCTGATCTCGGAAGCTAAGCAGGGTCGGGCCTGGTTAGTACTTGGATGGGAGACCGCCTGGGAATACCAGGTGCTGTATGCTCTTTTGCTCATTCACTTAGAAACTGACATCTTGCAATATGCACAAGTAGTCCTTCATGAAAGGGGCTGGAAGCTGTTTTCATTTTGACACGAGAGAGAGAGAGAGAGACTACCTTGCATTGTCAATTGCTAAATCTGTATATGGATAAGTAGCCTATGGTTGTCAACTTATTTCGTACGGCCATACCAGCCTGGCAACGCCCGATCTCGTCTGATCTCGGAAGCTAAGCAGGGTCGGGCCTGGTTAGTACTTGGATGGGAGACCGCCTGGGAATACCAAGTGCTGTATGCTCTTTTGCTCATTCACTTAGAAACTGACATCTTGCAATATGCACAAGTAGTCCTTCATGAAAGGGGCTGGAAGCTGTTTTCATTTTGACACGAGAGAGAGAGAGAGAGAGACTACCTTGCATTGTCAATTGCTAAATCTGTATATGGATAAGTAGCCTATGGTTGTCAACTTATTTCGTACGGCCATACCAGCCTGGCAACGCCCGATCTCGTCTGATCTCGGAAGCTAAGCAGGGTCGGGCCTGGTTAGTACTTGGATGGGAGACCGCCTGGGAATACCAGGTGCTGTATGCTCTTTTGCTCATTCACTTAGAAACTGACAACTTGCAATATGCACAAGTAGTCCTTCATGAAAGGGGCTGGAAGCTGTTTTCATTTTGACACGAGAGAGAGAGAGAGAGAGAGAGAGAGACTACCTTGCATTGTCAATTGCTAAATCTGTATATGGATAAGTAGCCTATGGTTGTCAACTTATTTCGTACGGCCATACCAGCCTGGCAACGCCCGATCTCGTCTGATCTCGGAAGCTAAGCAGGGTCGGGCCTGGTTAGTACTTGGATGGGAGACCGCCTGGGAATACCAGGTGCTGTATGCTCTTTTGCTCATTCACTTAGAAACTGACATCTTGCAATATGCACAAGTAGTCCTTCATGAAAGGGGCTGGAAGCTGTTTTCATTTTGACACGAGAGAGAGAGAGAGAGAGACTACCTTGCATTGTCAATTGCTAAATCTGTATATGGATAAGTAGCCTATGGTTGTCAACTTATTTCGTACGGCCATACCAGCCTGGCAACGCCCGATCTCGTCTGATCTCGGAAGCTAAGCAGGGTCGGGCCTGGTTAGTACTTGGATGGGAGACCGCCTGGGAATACCAGGTGCTGTATGCTCATTCACTTAGAAACTGACATCTTGCAATATGCACAAGTAGTCCTTCATGAAAGGGGCTGGAAGCTGTTTTCATTTTGACACGAGAGAGAGAGAGAGAGAGAGACCACCTTGCATTGTCAATTGCTAAATCTGTATATGGATAAGTAGCCTATGGTTGTCAACTTATTTCGTACGGCCATACCAGCCTGGCAACGACCGATCTCGTCTGATCTCGGAAGCTAAGCAGGGTCGGGCCTGGTTAGTACTTGGATGGGAGACCGCCTGGGAATACCAAGTGCTGTATGCTCTTTTGCTCATTCACTTAGAAACTGACATCTTGCAATATGCACAAGTAGTCCTTCATGAAAGGGGCTGGAAGCTGTTTTCATTTTGACACGAGAGAGAGAGAGAGAGAGACTACCTTGCATTGTCAATTGCTAAATCTGTATATGGATAAGTAGCCTATGGTTGTCAACTTATTTCGTACGGCCATACCAGCCTGGCAACGCCCGATCTCGTCTGATCTCGGAAGCTAAGCAGGGTCGGGCCTGGTTAGTACTTGGATGGGAGACCGCCTGGGAATACCAGGTGCTGTATGCTCTTTTGCTCATTCACTTAGAAACTGACAACTTGCAATATGCACAAGTAGTCCTTCATGAAAGGGGCTGGAAGCTGTTTTCATTTTGACACGAGAGAGAGAGAGAGAGAGAGAGAGAGAGAGACTACCTTGCATTGTCAATTGCTAAATCTGTATATGGATAAGTAGCCTATGGTTGTCAACTTATTTCGTACGGCCATACCAGCCTGGCAACGCCCGATCTCGTCTGATCTCGGAAGCTAAGCAGGGTCGGGCCTGGTTAGTACTTGGATGGGAGACCGCCTGGGAATACCAGGTGCTGTATGCTCTTTTGCTCATTCACTTAGAAACTGACATCTTGCAATATGCACAAGTAGTCCTTCATGAAAGGGGCTGGAAGCTGTTTTCATTTTGACACGAGAGAGAGAGAGAGAGAGACTACCTTGCATTGTCAATTGCTAAATCTGTATATGGATAAGTAGCCTATGGTTGTCAACTTATTTCGTACGGCCATACCAGCCTGGCAACGCCCGATCTCGTCTGATCTCGGAAGCTAAGCAGGGTCGGGCCTGGTTAGTACTTGGATGGGAGACCGCCTGGGAATACCAGGTGCTGTATGCTCATTCACTTAGAAACTGACATCTTGCAATATGCACAAGTAGTCCTTCATGAAAGGGGCTGGAAGCTGTTTTCATTTTGACACGAGAGAGAGAGAGAGAGAGAGACCACCTTGCATTGTCAATTGCTAAATCTGTATATGGATAAGTAGCCTATGGTTGTCAACTTATTTCGTACGGCCATACCAGCCTGGCAACGACCGATCTCGTCTGATCTCGGAAGCTAAGCAGGGTCGGGCCTGGTTAGTACTTGGATGGGAGACCGCCTGGGAATACCAGGTGCTGTATGCTCTTTTGCTCATTCACTTAGAAACTGACATCTTGCAATATGCACAAGTAGTCCTTCATGAAAGGGGCTGGAAGCTGTTTTCATTTTGACACGAGAGAGAGAGAGAGAGAGACTACCTTGCATTGTCAATTGCTAAATCTGTATATGGATAAGTAGCCTTTGGTTGTCAACTTATTTGGTACGGCCATACCAGCCTGGCAACGCCCGATCTCGTCTGATCTCGGAAGCTAAGCAGGGTCGGGCCTGGTTAGTACTTGGATGGGAGACCGCCTGGGAATACCAGGTGCTGTCTGCTCTTTTGCTCATTCACTTAGAAACTGAAATCTTGCAATATGCACAAGTAGTCCTTCATGAAAGGGGCTGGAAGCTGTTTTCATTTTGACACGAGAGAGAGAGAGAGAGAGAGAGAGAGAGAGAGAGAGAGAGAGAGAGAGAGAGACTACCTTGCATTGTCAATTGCTAAATCTGTATATGGATAAGTAGCCTATGGTTGTCAACTTATTTCGTACGGCCATACCAGCCTGGCAACGCCCGATCTCGTCTGATCTCGGAAGCTAAGCAGGGTCGGGCCTGGTTAGTACTTGGATGGGAGACCGCCTGGGAATACCAGGTGCTGTATGCTCTTTTGCTCATTCACTTAGAAACTGACATCTTGCAATATGCACAAGTAGTCCTTCATGAAAGGGGCTGGAAGCTGTTTTCATTTTGACACGAGAGAGAGAGAGAGAGAGAGAGAGAGACCACCTTGCATTGTCAATTGCTAAATCTGTATATGGATAAGTAGCCTATGGTTGTCAACTTATTTTGTACGGCCATACCAGCCTGGCAACGCCCGATCTCGTCTGATCTCGGAAGCTAAGCAGGGTCGGGCCTGGTTAGTACTTGGATG
>NC_140365.1:15877500-15882500 GCF_054491055.1 Hypomesus nipponensis | reverse complement strand
AGGGTCGGGCCTGGTTAGTACTTGGATGGGAGACCGCCTGGGAATACCAGGTGCTGTCTGCTCTTTTGCTCATTCACTTAGAAACTGAAATCTTGCAATATGCACAAGTAGTCCTTCATGAAAGGGGCTGGAAGCTGTTTTCATTTTGACACGAGAGAGAGAGAGAGAGAGAGAGAGAGAGAGAGACTACCTTGCATTGTCAATTGCTAAATCTGTATATGGATAAGTAGCCTATGGTTGTCAACTTATTTCGTACGGCCATACCAGCCTGGCAACGCCCGATCTCGTCTGATCTCGGAAGCTAAGCAGGGTCGGGCCTGGTTAGTACTTGGATGGGAGACCGCCTGGGAATACCAGGTGCTGTCTGCTCTTTTGCTCATTCACTTAGAAACTGACATCTTGCAATATGCACAAGTAGTCCTTCATGAAAGGGGCTGGAAGCTGTTTTCATTTTGACACGAGAGAGAGAGAGAGAGAGACTACCTTGCATTGTCAATTGCTAAATCTGTATATGGATAAGTAGCCTATGGTTGTCAACTTATTTCGTACGGCCATACCAGCCTGGCAACGCCCGATCTCGTCTGATCTCGGAAGCTAAGCAGGGTCGGGCCTGGTTAGTACTTGGATGGGAGACCGCCTGGGAATACCAGGTGCTGTATGCTCTTTTGCTCATTCACTTAGAAACTGACATCTTGCAATATGCACAAGTAGTCCTTCATGAAAGGGGCTGGAAGCTGTTTTCATTTTGACACGAGAGAGAGAGAGAGAGAGACTACCTTGCATTGTCAATTGCTAAATCTGTATATGGATAAGTAGCCTATGGTTGTCAACTTATTTCGTACGGCCATACCAGCCTGGCAACGCCCGATCTCGTCTGATCTCGGAAGCTAAGCAGGGTCGGGCCTGGTTAGTACTTGGATGGGAGACCGCCTGGGAATACCAGGTGCTGTATGCTCTTTTGCTCATTCACTTAGAAACTGACAACTTGCAATATGCACAAGTAGTCCTTCATGAAAGGGGCTGGAAGCTGTTTTCATTTTGACACGAGAGAGAGAGAGAGAGAGAGAGAGAGACTACCTTGCATTGTCAATTGCTAAATCTGTATATGGATAAGTAGCCTATGGTTGTCAACTTATTTCGTACGGCCATACCAGCCTGGCAACGCCCGATCTCGTCTGATCTCGGAAGCTAAGCAGGGTCGGGCCTGGTTAGTACTTGGATGGGAGACCGCCTGGGAATACCAGGTGCTGTATGCTCTTTTGCTCATTCACTTAGAAACTGACATCTTGCAATATGCACAAGTAGTCCTTCATGAAAGGGGCTGGAAGCTGTTTTCATTTTGACACGAGAGAGAGAGAGAGAGAGATAGAGAGAGACTACCTTGCATTGTCAATTGCTAAATCTGTATATGGATAAGTAGCCTATGGTTGTCAACTTATTTCGTACGGCCATACCAGCCTGGCAACGCCCGATCTCGTCTGATCTCGGAAGCTAAGCAGGGTCGGGCCTGGTTAGTACTTGGATGGGAGACCGCCTGGGAATACCAGGTGCTGTATGCTCATTCACTTAGAAACTGACATCTTGCAATATGCACAAGTAGTCCTTCATGAAAGGGGCTGGAAGCTGTTTTCATTTTGACACGAGAGAGAGAGAGAGAGACCACCTTGCATTGTCAATTGCTAAATCTGTATATGGATAAGTAGCCTATGGTTGTCAACTTATTTCGTACGGCCATACCAGCCTGGCAACGACCGATCTCGTCTGATCTCGGAAGCTAAGCAGGGTCGGGCCTGGTTAGTACTTGGATGGGAGACCGCCTGGGAATACCAGGTGCTGTATGCTCTTTTGCTCATTCACTTAGAAACTGACATCTTGCAATATGCACAAGTAGTCCTTCATGAAAGGGGCTGGAAGCTGTTTTCATTTTGACACGAGAGAGAGAGAGAGAGAGACTACCTTGCATTGTCAATTGCTAAATCTGTATATGGATAAGTAGCCTTTGGTTGTCAACTTATTTGGTACGGCCATACCAGCCTGGCAACGCCCGATCTCGTCTGATCTCGGAAGCTAAGCAGGGTCGGGCCTGGTTAGTACTTGGATGGGAGACCGCCTGGGAATACCAGGTGCTGTCTGCTCTTTTGCTCATTCACTTAGAAACTGAAATCTTGCAATATGCACAAGTAGTCCTTCATGAAAGGGGCTGGAAGCTGTTTTCATTTTGACACGAGAGAGAGAGAGAGAGAGAGAGAGAGAGAGAGAGAGAGAGAGAGAGAGAGAGACTACCTTGCATTGTCAATTGCTAAATCTGTATATGGATAAGTAGCCTATGGTTGTCAACTTATTTCGTACGGCCATACCAGCCTGGCAACGCCCGATCTCGTCTGATCTCGGAAGCTAAGCAGGGTCGGGCCTGGTTAGTACTTGGATGGGAGACCGCCTGGGAATACCAGGTGCTGTCTGCTCTTTTGCTCATTCACTTAGAAACTGACATCTTGCAATATGCACAAGTAGTCCTTCATGAAAGGGGCTGGAAGCTGTTTTCATTTTGACACGAGAGAGAGAGAGAGAGAGACTACCTTGCATTGTCAATTGCTAAATCTGTATATGGATAAGTAGCCTATGGTTGTCAACTTATTTCGTACGGCCATACCAGCCTGGCAACGCCCGATCTCGTCTGATCTCGGAAGCTAAGCAGGGTCGGGCCTGGTTAGTACTTGGATGGGAGACCGCCTGGGAATACCAGGTGCTGTATGCTCTTTTGCTCATTCACTTAGAAACTGACATCTTGCAATATGCACAAGTAGTCCTTCATGAAAGGGGCTGGAAGCTGTTTTCATTTTGACACGAGAGAGAGAGAGAGAGAGAGAGAGAGAGAGACCACCTTGCATTGTCAATTGCTAAATCTGTATATGGATAAGTAGCCTATGGTTGTCAACTTATTTTGTACGGCCATACCAGCCTGGCAACGCCCGATCTCGTCTGATCTCGGAAGCTAAGCAGGGTCGGGCCTGGTTAGTACTTGGATGGGAGACCGCCTGGGAATACCAGGTGCTGTATGCTCTTTTGCTCATTCACTTAGAAACTGACATCTTGCAATATGCACAAGTAGTCCTTCATGAAAGGGGCTGGAAGCTGTTTTCATTTTGACACGAGAGAGAGAGAGAGAGAGAGAGAGAGAGAGACTACCTTGCATTGTCAATTGCTAAATCTGTATATGGATAAGTAGCCTATGGTTGTCAACTTATTTCGTACGGCCATACCAGCCAGGCAACGCCCGATCTCGTCTGATCTTGGAAGCTAAGCAGGGTCGGGCCTGGTTAGTAATTGGATGGGAGACCGCCTGGGAATACCAGGTGCTGTATGCTCTTTTGCTCATTCACTTAGAAACTGACATCTTGCAATATGCACAAGTAGTCCTTCATGAAAGGGGCTGGAAGCTGTTTTCATTTTGACACGAGAGAGAGAGAGAGAGAGAGAGAGAGACTACCTTGCATTGTCAATTGCTAAATCTGTATATGGATAAGTAGCCTATGGTTGTCAACTTATTTCGTACGGCCATACTAGCCTGGCAACGCCCGATCTCGTCTGATCTCGGAAGCTAAGCAGGGTCGGGCCAGGGTCGGGCCTGGTTAGTACTTGGATGGGAGACCGCCTGGGAATACCAGGTGCTGTATGCTCTTTTGCTCATTCACTTAGAAACTGAAATCTTGCAATATGCACAAGTAGTCCTTCATGAAAGGGGCTGGAAGCTGTTTTCATTTTGACACGAGAGAGAGAGAGACCACCTTGCATTGTCAATTGCTAAATCTGTATATGGATAAGTAGCCTGTGGTTGTCAACTTATTTCGTACGGCCATACCAGCCTGGCAACGCCCGATCTCGTCTGATCTCGGAAGCTAAGCAGGGTCGGGCCTGGTTAGTACTTGGATGGGAGACCGCCTGGGAATACCAGGTGCTGTATGCTCTTTTGCTCATTCACTTAGAAACTGACATCTTGCAATATGCACAAGTAGTCCTTCATGAAAGGGGCTGGAAGCTGTTTTCATTTTGACACGAGAGAGAGAGAGAGAGACTACCTTGCATTGTCAATTGCTAAATCTGTATATGGATAAGTAGCCTATGGTTGTCAACTTATTTCGTACGGCCATACCAGCCTGGCAACGCCCGATCTCGTCTGATCTCGGAAGCTAAGCAGGGTCGGGCCTGGTTAGTACTTGGATGGGAGACCGCCTGGGAATACCAGGTGCTGTATGCTCTTTTGCTCATTCACTTAGAAACTGACATCTTGCAATATGCACAAGTAGTCCTTCATGAAAGGGGCTGGAAGCTGTTTTCATTTTGACACGAGAGAGAGAGAGAGAGAGAGAGAGAGACCACCTTGCATTGTCAATTGCTAAATCTGTATATGGATAAGTAGCCTATGGTTGTCAACTTATTTCGTACGGCCATACCAGCCTGGCAACGCCCGATCACGTCTGATCTCGGAAGCTAAGCAGGGTCGGGCCTGGTTAGTACTTGGATGGGAGACCGCCTGGGAATACCAGGTGCTGTATGCTCTTTTGCTCATTCACTTAGAAACTGAAATCTTGCAATATGCACAAGTAGTCCTTCATGAAAAGGGCTGGAAGCTGTTTTCATTTTGACACGAGAGAGAGAGAGAGAGAGAGAGAGGGAGAGACTACCTTGCATTGTCAATTGCTAAATCTGTATATGGATAAGTAGCCTATGGTTGTCAACTTATTTCGTACGGCCATACCAGCCTGGCAACGCCCGATCTCGTCTGATCTCGGAAGCTAAGCAGGGTCGGGCCTGGTTAGTACTTGGATGGGAGACCGCCTGGGAATACCAGGTGCTGTATGCTCTTTTGCTCATTCACTTAGAAACTGACATCTTGCAATATGCACAAGTAGTCCTTCATGAAAGGGGCTGGAAGCTGTTTTCATTTTAACACGAGAGAGAGAGAGAGACTACCTTGCATTGTCAATTGCTAAATCTGTATA